>NW_009235748.1:12566-14464 GCF_000690835.1 Fulmarus glacialis
AATGTAGAGACTCAGGACTCAGAATCTAGATGTATGGTATGAAATTATCATACAGGTATCATTTGATCCCATTTTTATACCTTTTTATAAACCCCCATCTTTAGATTCCAGATACCCTCTTATTTTTACTATTGTATTTCTGCTTTGTAAATTATAGTATACATTCAGTTCTTTTATACGTATATTATGACATGCAGTTGTCTATTATTAAGGGCTGGGAAAGGTTTTAAGATGAGAATTGGGTAAAGAGGTAGAGAATTGACTCACAGATAGTGGTGTCAGATAACAGGTAAAAGAAACGAGGGTACTGCCTTTTTTGTGCTCTAGTCTCAGCACTCTGGAAACTGATGACTGCAAAGTAAACAGAACAGTAGAGATGTGATAGCGAGGATTTCAGGAGTGGCAACACTGAAGTGGTGAAGATGAAAGCAAAAAAAAAAAAAAGCAACTTTTGGATATGTAGGTGTCTTGCAGAGATCTTGACTTCAGACTCAAAGCATTTATCAAAGCATTTATCAGCTCTAGCAGTCAGTATGCAACTAAGTCAATGTAAGGATGGTGGCAGGAGAGGAAAGCATCTCAGAATGTCACTCTGCTTTCTGCATCAGTTACAGGTTGGGATTGAAGAGAGCAATGAGATATCCCAGAGGGAGCACAGAAGGCAGCCAGGAAGCACCGAGACATTATGTTGTGGGAGGGATAGTGGGGAGCTACCGTAGCTCATTAGAATAAAAAGAAAGAGAAGCAAAGAAATAAGAAGTGAAAGCCCCCTAGACACTCACTTCTATTTTCAGCTTCTCAGAAAAAACAAATCAGAATCTTTTCCATACCAGGGTTCTATGTTGTAACTAGAAAAAAAACCCCAAAACTTTCTTTCCCCCCAGCTCCTCAGCCATCCATAATGAAAAGAAAGGAATAGGAGCCTCTGGATTTTATCATCATACTGAGAAATCTCTGGATAAACCACTCATTCGTGGTTCATAAGCCAAGCTGATACTATGCGTGATGGGAAGGGAAAACAACCCAAGACTTTAAAACCTAGATACAATAACTACACACAATGTAATATGCTTCTGGTACTTAAAATTCCACGTGATGCATTGTATATCAACGGATATACCTCTGAAGCTGTATGTTTGAGCTATGCAGTAACTTTCAGCAGAGGGTATGTTTTTTAATCTATATAGCACATCAAGCAAGTCTTGGTTGCAGTTTCTGAGAAGTTTGCCTTAATCCTGTGTCATTTTCCAGTGTCAAATACAAATGTTCAAAGAAGATGTGAAATTTCACAGATGTGTATTACCCAGTTGCAGGCTGTTGCCAGTGTGCATATAATCCTGCTTTCTGAACTTCTCACACTTAGATCACGTTTCTGTCCTCAGACCTAACATTCTTCATGGGCACAGCTACGCACTTAGAGAAAATCTGATGCGTGACAAATAAAACCCCCACATAGCATGAGGAAAGATGCCTGTGTTTATAAAGAACGTGAAAAAAATGACACATGACGAATCTCACCTTCTCTTTAAATCCCTCGGGAGGTTTATGCCCCCTTTTTAAAAGACCTCCACAGTTAGGGGTGGGGAGCGCCGTGTGGAGCTCTGCTCTGGACTGAGCTCCAGGGGCCGGCTCAGACCCTTCTTCCCCTGTGCAGTGAAAAAAAAAGTGCTTAACCGCGGCATCTCCAATACACCCACTTGTTATCATTAAATACCTACCTTTTAAAACAGGCCGTTAGCTGACCTGTGTTCCTCCCATTACACCCTCGGCCAGTGTGACCCCCTGACCGGAATTAACGTGATCTTTATCTCCTTTGCCAGTTCGAAATCCAGTGGATGGTGATACACTGCGACCCCCTGCGACCCCAGCGCGAAGGCTGCGGCGAGCTGCCGGCCCGG
>NW_009235749.1:0-630 GCF_000690835.1 Fulmarus glacialis
TTCCAGGAGCTGCAGTTTTCCTGCAGGCCTTGATGTGGAAAGACATTTATGAGAAGAATTAGGGAAAAAAAAGAAGGGGAGAGTGGGGTTGTGCAGGGGTGAGGAACGGAGGAAGCCCCTGCCCTGCCCGCCAGCGCCTGGCCAGGCAAAGTGACATTGGCTCCTCTGTGCCCCAAAAACCTGTGTCCCCCCTCCCCTGCCCCAGCCAGAAGGATACCCTGGGGTGGCCCCTCTCGTGGGGACATGGCCAGGAAAGGCGTGAAGGGCCATGGTCCCCATGCGGTCCCCCTGCACTGATTTACTTCTTCACCTCTCTCCCCCTTCCTCATCCTCCTTCCCCCCAGTTTCAAACCCTACACGGTGCCGGGACATGTTTCCCTTCTCCACCTCTTTTAGCACTTTTCCTGTTGTAAAACCTCCCCCAAATATCGCTCACAATTAGCCAGGGAGATTTATCTCTCCCAAATAGCCCTCCCAGGAGGGCTGAGCCCCACTCAGCACCGCCGGGGGTGGGCAGGGTGGAGCAGGGGGAGGTGAGCACCCCTCCATCCTCCCTGCAGCTCCCCGGCCCTCGCGGATGCCCGTGGGCACTCAAGGAAAACCAAACAGCCCTGGAGACTGACAATTTAT
>NW_009235749.1:708-5073 GCF_000690835.1 Fulmarus glacialis
TCGTTGGGTCTGGAGCCCACCGTGCCCACGTGTTACATGTGTGATGAGTTGGCTGGTCTCAGCTTGAGTCCTCTGGGTGGGGGTCTGTTGGGGAGGGTTTGAGAGGAGGAGGAGAAAAAGGTGCTGAGGGAGGGAGTGAATATGAACAGGGCTTGAATTTGGGGCCCTAGGTCCCCCCGTAGCTGGGACTGATGCCTCTCAGCTGTGCTCTTTGCCCCAGGTCCTCCGTGTGCCTTGCGGTTGGCATTTTCGGGATGCTCAAGGCTGGCACTGGGGTGGGTGTGCTGGGAAGGGGGGGGTCTGGTTTTTTACCTCCCTCTAGAGCAATAGAAGGGACAGGAAAACACTCATCTCTGGGCTGCCCCCACTTCTTGATGTTTTCTTCCCGCCCCGAGCTTTTCTCCCCCTCCCCTGCGCAGCAAATACAATGTCCGGATAACACCGGATCAATGCAGCCTGAGTCAATCACCTCGAGAGGACCCTGCTGGAAACCCATGCCCTGTCCCCCGCCGCTCCTCCCTCCTCATCCTCCTCATCCTCTCACGCTCCCCTCCTGATCCCTCCCAACAGGCTTTATCCCCCCGTCACCGGCTCCGGTTGTGCGACAGAGCAGTGACTCCCTGTGCTGCTGTTGCATGAACCGAGTCTGCCGGGTCTCAGCTGCTGAGGGCAGGGGGGCTGTGGGGTGAGGAGCGGGTGCACCCCCCGGGCTGGTGAATCCTGGGGAGCTGCTCTCCTGTTCCATGCCTCAGTTTCCCTTATGGTCCAGGAGGACAATGCACTTCCCTTCCTCGTAGCCTGCAGTGGGGGCAAGGTGGGACTCTGCTGTGCAAGGACAAAATCCTCCCAGGAGTATTCCCAGGGGATTCCCGGTCCGGTGGCTGTGAGCCAAAGCATGGTTCACCCAGGGCTGGCCGGGATGGCTGCAGTGAGGTCCAGGCAGGTCTTACACGTGCCAGAAGCTGACACAAAGCAGGTTGAGTCCAGGATGAATAAAATAACACAAAAGTCAGAAGGATTTACGGGTGAGATGGCGATCGTCTCGCTGCTGCCGCCTCGCTAGCCTGCTCCTGCCCGGGAGGAGGTCTGAGAGCTCACGTGGGCAGCAGCGATTGTGGGGAAGGAATCAACTGTTTGTTCAGGTTTTGCTTCAGGTTTTCTTCCAAAATGGGAAATTTTCCGCTTCAAATAGGAGAGGAGAAAGGAAAGATCAGTGTGTTGGAACAGACAATTTCAGTCCTGTCTTCCTCCCTCCCTTCCTAGCAAATCCACTGGTTTCTTTAAGAATTGGGCTCCCAAAGACTTTTGTGCATCTGGGTTTTTTTAAGTTAAAAAATGCAACATTCCCCCCAAAAAGCTTTGTATATGGATTTTTTTCTTTTTTTTAATTATTCTCTATGGAAAAAAAATTGGCTTTGACATCTCATTTCTCATCATGTGAGTGAGTTTATCAAGCAGGTCAGTTGGCAGGGATCTCGGCGGGGGGCTTTGCAACACCCTTGCCCCAGCACCGGCACTGCCGTGGGGACGCGTGTGAGTCTGAGCACGGCCCAGGTCTGCACGAACGCGTTTCTGCCTGCAAACTGCACCAGGGAGGAGCTCACTCCACCGCCCGCCTCCCTCAAAGAGGAACGGATGACGGAGGGCTTTGGAGGTGGCTTGAATGTTGCTCTGATTGACCAGGGAAGGCTATAAAGAAGAAACAACAGGGCAAGGAGAGATGCTTTTCCCAAGCTCCCTGCTCGTAACTGCCCGGGAAAGGGTTTTCCAAAAGGCAGACATGAGCTGGGCAGCCTTTTGGGATGAAGCAATGGGGAGCAGGTTGTAGGACTGGACAGGAGCGTTTGGTCTTGCTCAAGGGGTTTATTGCATTGCAAAAGACCTCTCAGGTCCTGGCTGGGTGAGACCTGGTCGCACAAGCGAAGATGTCCCAGGGGGCTCAAATGCCACGCTCCCTGTTGCAGAGGGACCCCTGGAGCTCTGGTTTTCCCCTCTGGTGAGGACTTCAGGAAAGCAACTGAGCAAAGGCTGGGCCATCAGGACCTGGTTTCCCCCCCCCTCCTCTTGGTGGGTCTCTTGAGGACCTAAGAGAGGCTGCCTGGCTGGGTGGGATATGTAGGATGGCCACCCCTCTGCCACTGGGCATCAAAAGCCTCACACAGAAACCTGAGTCCCCCAAGAGCTGCCAACGTGCAGGTACCAGCACCCTGCTTTGTCCTGCCATCCTCGCCTCCATATTGCTACTGCAGACACAACCCAAAGGCTCTCAACAACCCTAGCCCCAGTCCCATCTTCATCATGTCCCGTTTGCTTTCCTGATGTAGGGGAGGTTATTTCTAGATGGGACAGAAAGAAGGCAGGAAATACCAGTTTGGAGCTGGTATCTGGAGAGCCACCACTATGGTGGGAGGTGAACTAATGACCAGCATCTCCTGGTCCTGAATGGAGCAGAACAGCTTCTGGGTGTCCCTTATTGCTGTGCTCATGGGGAGTTTTGAGCATTCGCATGGTGGTGGGCAGCTCCCTGTCACCAGTGACGCTGTGTCCACCACCAGCTGCACCACCTCTTGCTTAAAGGGTCTTCACCAGCATCAGCCTGGTACCAACAGCCCAAGGACTCAGCACCACAGCAGCAGCTCCTGTCCCCAAGGATGGACATGAAAAACCCAAGGCAGGCAAAGGCCAGGAGGAAACAGTTTCCTGCAGTGGTGAGGAGCTGCGTCCAAGCTCCTGAGATGTGGTGCTCCCACCACTAGGTTGTGGCACTTTCCCTTGTGGATGGAGATAGACTTGTCCCAGAGGTTCTGCTCCATCCCTTCTGCTCCTTGGCCACTTGGGAGAGCATCTCCTTCCATACAGACAAGCGCTTAAGCCTGGCCTGTTGGAGATGACCCAACCACTGACATCCCAGGCCTATGTCCTCCATCTAGGCCCATTCTCCAGGTCTCCGTTGCTTCCATCTTTCATTACCCTTGGGCCCCACTATGCCAATGTGCCTCTGGAGAAACAGGGTCGGTTGCGTGGAGAACCCATGCATGGCAAACGATGATGAGTGTTGGGAGAGGACACGTCCGCACCTAGCCGCTCTGCCAGCCCTTATCTGGGGGAGGCTCATCCGGAGGAAACAAGGAAGAGCTAAAGGGGACATCTGGCTGCTCGAACCCTTGGCCCCCATCTCCACGTACCAGGTGAAGATCCTGGCGTCCTCTTGACTGAAGCTAGGCAGAACGGCTGCGTCTCCAGCCTTCCTATCTCCTTGCAAAGCGTGGCAGTTCCTGAATTGCCCGGCCGCGGCGGGCCCTAATGGCCCAGAGCTGATGTTTTATTGTCGGGTTTAAAAGTGTAATTAGTTCAAGTGTAAACAAAAAAACCTTGCTTAATTAAGAATTTTTAAACAGGGCAGAGAGAGATTCCGGAAACATTAATGAACCCCAGGCAAGCACCATAAAATTGATCGAGGGAAGAGAGACAGCGGGGGACGGGGGAGGGCTGGCATGGGGATGCGTGATGAGAGGGTATTACCACAGAAATCGCCTTCAGTTTACTTTGGCCGCTTAATGCCGGAGTGCATTTGGAAGCCTGCGTTTATGGCAATGGGTCTCCATAGAAATACCTAATGATTTTTTATGCATTAATGGGAACGATGGACAGCGGTAATATATTGTTTAAGGAGACGGAGAGGATCCTTTTAAGGCTGATATGTTATAGATCAAGACTGACGGGACAGGCCCTGGGTTGAGGTTCCCCATGCCTCGGCCTGTTGGGCCCCATGCCTTAACAAGGATCAAATGCCAGCCTGTACCTTTAAGAGTCCATAAAAAGAACAAGCGAAATCAAAGTGCTGTTCTCCCACCACCCCATCCCTCCCTTCAATGTTCTTTTTGGCTGGTGCCAAGAGAAGCTAAATATATCTGCCTTTCCCGTCTGCGGGCAATCGGCTGCGTGGATGGGAAGAGGGTCTGAGCTTTTCCCATCCAGACAGCTCCCAGGACCAAGCGGCAGATGTATGTCTCCAGGTTGGTGCGTTCTCTGTAGGTTGAACGCTCTGGAGCAGGGCAAGGTGCCTGGAAGGTTGTTCTTCTTCCCATTGACTGGGAAGCAGCCAAAGGCTGCTCAAGGCCAGCTGGCCTCTCCCTGGCTGGTTGGGTTGTTTGCGTGAGCTGCTGGTGAAGGTTGGCAGAAGGAAGAGCCTGGAAGGCTTTCTGTGCGTGGGTGTCCTCTTGAAGGTCATGAGTGGGAGAGTTGGAAGGGTCCAAAGTAAAATGAAAGAGAAAGAAAAATGAACTTCTAGTTTGGGAAAGGTCACCTCTCTTATTCTACAAACAGGGGTGAAGAGCCCTCTGCTCAAGAAAGGATGCCTGCTGT
>NW_009235749.1:5105-6484 GCF_000690835.1 Fulmarus glacialis
CTCAGAGTGAAGAGCAGCCCATGCTGTTGGCAGATGAAGGGCTTTGAAGGTCAAGGCATGTTTTGGCTTTTCCCTTCCCGGCCCAGCAAGAAGCCCCAAATGTGTCTTGCCCAGTCCTCTGGAGCAGCCAAGTCCTGGAGAAGTTCAGCAATTTTCTGTCCTTCTGGTCAAAGTTCCCTTTGCCAGACCTCCATACCACAGGCAGTGTCTCTTGGAGTTCTGCAAGAATATCCACCTTGTCCTTCCCCAGACCTCTGTAACAATCATGTTTGGTGCCACCACTGGCCACCAAAATCCTCAGAGATAAATTGGCTCCAGCCTGGGAGCCCATCTTCAACCTTACGTGGTTTCTCCTGTCCTCCCCTCAACAGAGACAGAGAAGAAACCAGCCAGCGTCCTGTCCTACTAGGTTTGGCTGCTGCTGTCTTCTCCCTTCTGGAGTACACAAACTCACTGCCTTCTACTCTTCCTCAACGGCCATGTCTTCCAAACATCTTATTCTTGTTCCTTCCCTCCATGGCTCTCCAGGTTGTCTACATTTTCCTTGTAAATCTGGTGCCCAGCCCAGGTGAGCTGCTCCAGCAGGGACCTCACTGGAGCCGAGTCAACAAGAGGGTGACGGCCAGGTCTGGCACCTCGCCTGGCTCCTGTGCACTCCCCAACCTGCTCGGGGCTCTTCCCCAAAAAGCAGGACATTGCAGGCTCCGTTGAGCACTCAGGACGAGCCCCTCGCCTCGAGGGATGGGAATGACCAGGGCCACCAGGTGACACCGGTCCTTAGTGAGACCCCACTCTGTGAGCCGCGCTTGTCCCTGTCATTGCCATCACCCATACTTGAACTTGCCTCCATGGCAGGGCATTACTGGGCAGAGAGAGGACCCGGATGACCAATGTGAGAGAAAACAAGTCCTCATAAGACAAGCCTCGCTCAGACTTACTCATTTTCCCAACAGCTCTGGGAGGCATTATCTAGAGATAGGAAAACTGAGGTTTGAGGAGTTTAGATCATATCTACTGCTTGGGTAGATACACCACCAGCCATGTGGGACAGGCTGTGCTGCTAAGGGAGGGATGGCTCCTGCCAGCAGAAGGAGGTAGAGCTGCACCATGAGGTGATGGAAGAGAAGATCCGAGGTCAGCGGATTATTTCCTGTATGCCGTTTGGGTCTTGCTGGGGTATTTTTGACAGCAGAGCAATGTTCATTGCTTTTCATGCTCCTGGCCACAGTGGGCAAGGAGGGACAATTTAGCAGTGCTGGTCCAGAGCGTTTTGCTGTTGCTGTGATGCCGAGGGTGCACGCACACCTGCAGCAGTGACGGAGCCCACACCTTGCATTCAAAAGAGGATTTAGATATTCGCCTAGGCGCCGGGAGGTCCC
>NW_009235750.1:0-333 GCF_000690835.1 Fulmarus glacialis
GCAGGGTGGCTCCGGCCACCGCGATGGACGGATGAGGCCCCGCGATGGACACGTATGGCACCGTGGGGATCGTGTGAGGTGAACAGTGGTCCCTGGCAGGAGTGTGGTGGGACGGGGCAGCCTGGCGTAGTTCTGCCGCTGTGGGCTGTCTGTCCAGCACCCCGCACCCACCAAGGGACGGCCAAGGGCTGCATTTGCAGCACTGGCCTATGAGAGTTGGTGGACTTGGTCTCCTTGACAAGATCGATTTTGGAGGTCCTTCACCCCTGGTGATGGCAGTTCTCACACCCCTAGGACCTCCACTCTTCCCGTGAAACTCTTCTTGAATAGTTC
>NW_009235750.1:529-11922 GCF_000690835.1 Fulmarus glacialis
GTAGCGTACAATCTTGCCACACAGCATTAGAGAAGGGCTTGTTCTCCCCGTAAATAAAAAGCTAAGACCTAGCCTGTATCCATCTGCCAGTCTCTGAAGTTGTCGCTGAAATTGTATGTGAGGCTCTAGAAGGTTACAATGCTGGTGGCATTGGTGGATGAGGGACTTTCATACAGGTATAAACAAGGCACTTCCAAAATTTAGTATTGATACTTCCACTATTGAAACAGCAAATTCATCAAAACATTTTTAAATTTGTTTTTCGTGCTCTTTTTAGAGACGTAATTCAGCATTTTAGAGAATGCAATTTGTGACAAATCTCATTGGTTGCATCAGTCAGACCACAAAAACTGGAAGCTCTTGTGACAATGCTGTCAAGAGCAATTGGTTCTGGGCTAGCTGTAAAGGTGAAAAACTTTATGATTTTTCATGGCCTGGTTGTAGATACAGTCAAAATGACTCATAGTGTAATTCTAAGATTCTTTTTACGGATGCTCATTTATTTACCCGTGTAAATTTAATTGAACATTTCCAGAAGGAAATTGGACACTGGAGTTAGTCCTGCCACCCAATGGTAGGGAATTATTTTTCATTGTTTCTCTTAATATAAAATTTGGTAGAAAGCATACAGATTTAAGTAAGTGGTGAGTCCCAAACAAACAAAAAGAGGCTTTTTTTTTTTTTTCGCCCCAGTAGCGTAAGGTGCTGCTCTTGATACGGGTACTCGCTTTGTTCCTCGCTTTGGTGGTTTGGGTTAGAGTCAGAATTTTGGATGCTACTCGTAAAACTGAGGCATTGATGGTGTCTTGAGCAGTTTCAGAGCATGGTACAGCTCTCAAAGTTTCTTAAAAATTGGTGGCACAGGGAAGGAGAGGAACCTGATCAGGTCCTGCATAGAGGGAGAGTGTAGCAGAACTCTGCTGTTTTACTTGCCTCTTGGTAGCAGCTGGATGGCCGTTCAATACATACGTACATCCTCTCCTCAGACAGCAGTCACAAATTTACTGGCTGATTACCATTTACGCTAAACATAACGGGGGGATCACTGAAAACATGGGTGAAAAAGGAATTGAGGAAATGGGTTATTCTGTTGGATGGGTAAAAGAACCTCGGGAAATAATTCACAGGCAAAACACTATTCTTTTATTTTTCTGTTGTGTATTTGTTATTTTTAAAAACCTGTTTCAGCCAAAGCAATTATTGAATTTTGAGTGAATATGTGAAATGTTTCTGGCTGCCTTTAAAATTGAAAAATATAAGAATTTTCCCATCTCCACATACCACCCAGCTGGTGATGTGTGGAATAAAGACAATCCATTTGTGAGAGTGGTTTCTGTGAATGAAGAAGTTCCAATTACTGCGCAGGGGAAAACTCACGTAAAATAGAGCAGTCTCTATTTTTGCAAGAATTTTTGCAGGAATTTTTAAATTCTGCAATAGTGCTTAAGGCTCATAGTGATGGAAGCTTAAAGAAACAATATATTGCAGATACAGTAACATATTCCGGAAAAATAAAAGGAGGGCAGAGGATGGGCACATACAATCTAAAACATCAATTCAACTGTACACTGACTGAAGTTTTTTACAGTGTCTAGGGGGTCAAAATATAATATATGAAAAAGTATTGGAGGGTTTGTCCAAGTTCAAAGATCTGTAATATTTTTCTAAAATCTGTTACATCTTTTGTGAAACTATATGATTATGAAAGGCAATTCCTTATTTTGCAGACTGTTTGGTAATAGAACATTGTATGTAAAAATATTGCTACCTTGCTACAATTAGCAGCTCAGAGGACATTTGTTCTCGTAGCTAGAAGCCTGAGCTGGGGCACGGAAGGCCACAATTCATTATCCCATGTGACTGTAGGCAAGCCACTTAATCTTTCTGGGAAACATTTAACCACTGGTAAAATATTTCACTCTTCTGTCTTGTCTATTGAGATTTACACACTTCAGGACCAGTTTAGCAGTGTTATGGGGCCATGTAGCACCTAGTGTACTGAGTCTTCCAAGTGCTCTGTCTCTGAAGTGATAATAAAGCAGCTTACTCCATTGCAGAGACTTATTTGTGCTATAAAAATTTGTAACAATGGATCTTACATTTCAGATGACGATGGTGGTGATGATATAAATATATGGTAAGCAAAACTTGACCTGAACCAATACTGCGTATCCAGATATTTCCATATTTGTATAGAGACAAGATGTTTGGGACCCACATCTCTATTCGGAGTATTACCAAAGACATCAGATCACATTATCTGTAGTTTAAGCATGGATTTTAGTGACAGCTGAAGATCTTAATGAGAAGAAGCCTTCAGCTGAATGAAATCTCCAGGGAGGAGAGCATGAGAAGAGGTGATGTCTCACTCCAGTATTTTCAGGTTTGTCCTGATATACCAGATGTTTGGGAAAAAAAACCTGTAGAATAAGCCGTACATCTTTTTCTGCTAATGAGGCACTGCATTAGTGAGAGACTAGTCGTCTTTTCTCTTTGTAGGCCAGAGTCAAGCAGCTGCTTTGCTAAGGAGAATAGGAGGACTGTATTGAGCTTTTCAGTGAAAGCATTGTAATGTACACACCAGTGTCTATGTGCGTAGTCCATGCCCTCTGCTGGCTGGAGCGTCAGAGGCTCTTTAGTATGTATCTTAATTTTTCTTACGCTCCAGTGAAGGAAGGAGTGAAAAAGAATTTCTGTAAGGATTGTTACACTGACAGAGTGGGGCAGATTAAGGTTTTTAACTCAGGAACTCTGCATTTTGGATACCTAAGTTTGGTATATGCATCATGAAAACTGAAACTGCATAGGACTTAGAGACAGCCCAAGTCTGTGTATTATTAGTCCCAGCAGTAAGGCACTTTGTGCTTTGTTGTGACATTAACAATATTGTCATTATGGGGCTGTAGGGTGCCCTTAGCCTCCCTTTAAAAGGGTGGTTGTTAGGTCCCTGCCTCAGGAAATCATCACTTGACACTGGCAAGCTACTATCTTGTCTCAACCTGCTAGTAGCCTGTGGGAACAGTGTGCTCCAGGAGGAGACTGCCAACATATGGTATATTTCTTCTGCAGTATCTTGAAGTTCCGTTGAATAAAACTATTTTTTGAGATGAAAACAAGGGCAGAGAATGGTGACTGCATATACATGTGGTCTGATGTCCGCATGTATATGCAGCTGAACACCACGCTCTGGAATTGCATGCACGGAAACAAAATGTTGGCTGAATATGTAAAGTAGTGATTCACATTAATTTTTATACTGTCTGTCTACTAATCAATAAATACCTTTTCAGTTATCAACTAAGGGGTATACAAGCATACACTGAAAAATGTCATCTAATTACTACTGGCCAAGGAGAACTATAATCAATACACCATGATGGTGGTAACACATTAGTGAACATAATGAAATCCAAAGTTATTCCCTTAAGGATGCTAATATTGATAGGTGTGCCCTTTACCTCCTTGCCCTTTACTTTCTCATATGTAACAAGGGGACAACAAACGCAGGAAGATTTTGCAGTCCTCAGTACTACTGACAGTGAAGAGAAAAGTAGCTGCAAAAAGTTCAGAACACCTACAACAAAAGAACTGTTCTATAAAGACCCAGATCCTTAACTGGTGTACACAAAAACTTACGATTGATCTCAAATACTGTATGTTTACATGACTGTCATCATTAAGAAAAATACCATGATGCTGGGTTAAATTTCAGTAGAGTCTTTCCAGAAAAATAGACAGAAGGGTCTGGCATAGCCACATATCAGGAAACATTTAGAAGTATAAGGGATGAAGTTAGACCAATAAGCTTTTTGAATCTGTTCCCAGCCACCTATACAATGGTTTTCAATAGGACAGGAAAAAAACTGCCAAGAAAGAACAACGAAAAAGAAATTTCTTTAGGAAAGATGAAGTTCTTATTTAGTAAAGCAGTATTTTTTTTAAGCCATGCAATAAACATTGTTTTGTATCAATGTTATTCTTTGGAATGAAACTCATGACCCTGTCTTGAAATCTCAGACCCTAATTTTGAAGGCTGTTTTGCTTTGGCAGAATGGGTACCTGCCAGTGCAAAGGCGCCTGCACAAGCACACTGTGAAAACCTTTCAAGTAAGTTTTAAGTGTGTATGCTTGAAGGATGGAATTTAGTTGTCTTCTTAAAAAGGTCATCAATGCTCCATAACTGAATATGTTTTAAAATTATGTAACTGTCTTTGCTGTCTTGTTTGTATTGAAAAGTGATGGATAGGTACATGTACAAATCTAATCTGTGTCTGGGAGTTGTCTAGAGCGTATTGCACAGGTCTGAAATCTTCCACACAATTCTTTGCTGCTGTGTATTCAACAGGGTGTCCAAGTGCAATGCAGGGATTAAAGCAAATTTTGTTGGACTCCTTGGGATGTTAGTCACATCCTAGGCTGTCTCCCAAAATCTCTCTCCATGTTGTTATTTTTAATACAGAGAAGCAAGAAACTGTAAGGCAGGAACTAGACTATGATTTCAATTCTGTTCAGATTCTGTAAGTGCCAATAGCAATCTCTCTTAAAAGTGCCAATATCTTTGGGTGTCCCAGAATAAGCAACACAATAAACCAGATCCAGATTCTTCAGACAGAGAAGTAGAATTTCAATTAAAATTTTAGCAAAATTTCTAGACGTTGGAGGAGGGCACTGGTGGTGGTTAAATGACTTTCATTTAGACCACTTCTTCAAACCCCTTTTAGCCTTTCCCAGTCCCTAAGTATTGCCAGCCTGAATTCTGCCTCAAAGACAGAAGTACAGAATAATGAAAGGCAATCAAGTGAAATGAACGTTCCTCTAGTATTTAATTTTTTGAAAAATACAAGAACATAAGAAACAAACTATAAGGCTATGGAGACAACTAATGATTACAGGAAATGCAGTGAATGGAAAGTGAATTTTTTTGGGGGGTCTTCTTTAGGAGAATACAAGTTTGGCTTTGAACATGAGATAGTCACCAGCAATGCAAGGCATAGCACCCCTTTTCCTTCCTTTCTCCTTCCTTACTCGCTGACTCCATGGTGACTCTTTAGCATAGAATATAGGCAAGCCAAATATAATACAGAGCAAAATAATGTATTTCGAAAATACTGTAATTTTACACAGCACCTAGCTGGCCTGAATCTCACTATGACAAGTTTGTAGGGCTTAAAGCATGGATTGCAGATACATGTAGGTAACATAAATATTCCAAATGATATTTATGGATGCAGCTTAGGAAGACACATTTCTGTGGACAGTTTATTGCAATAGTCTGTTTTCCTCTCACATTCCTTTTACTTTTCTCATCCTGGCTGCTCTCAAGAAAAAAGAGATGAGATCAGATGGATAGGTCTAATTAACATATCAGTTACTGTGTTTCTTTTTCTTTACAGTGGGCCTCAGGGAAAGGTTGTCTGTATTAAATATCAGGTAGACGAAAACTGTTGAATGGGAAGAGACTGGTCTGTCCTATCGCTTCACCTGTTCCCTGTTGCTTCACTCTTTCACTTCTGCAGTTCACGTTCTCTGCATCCACTGGGAGGTCCTGGGTGCTCTGTCTCAACTCTTCTGTGATTTTAACTTCTCATTGTCCTTTTCTGGTGATTTCACACTTTCCTCATCACAAATGCTCTGCTTGCTATTGCTTGGCTGATAGTCAAAAATATTTGTGGCAAGACTTGTAGATTTTGTGAACCTGCAAGCTCTCTTACCACAAAGTGCTACAGATCCAGTGTCTTTCAGAGCACTAGATACAAACAAGCCTAACCTCAGGAAACTTTGCCAATTTGTATTTTAACAAAGCAGTGCAGTGTTTGAACTAGAACTCTGTGTGTCAACATAAAATTTTAACCATGTTAAAGCATTCTGCTGAAAAAACAGAACTTCATGTAAGTCATACAAAATACACTAAGGCAATACCAGTGACGTTTCCCAGTTTTTAGAAACTCTTTGGTGGTTATCACAAGTCCAGTGTGAAAGGGAGGGACCTCAGGTACAGGAATTATGCAGAAGACATACCATGGCTTTTGTTTACTCAAGATCAAATAACCAAAATCAAAGCTGCAGTGAAGAAAATATGTTTTTACAGAGGTGATGGAAACCAGCTGGCTTCTTTTGTGCTGGACAGTCTGCTACATATATATTTTTTATTCATTATTCTACTTGGAACATTGATGCCAGAAGTAGCTTTGACTTGTGGACTCAACACCATAACTGCGATGAGACAATTGTCACTTCCTCTTGGTAACTTATTGTCCAAAAGCCATAAAACATTGTTTCTCCAAGTTAAATCTAAAGCCTTTACCTATTTTTCGGCACATCTGTTAAAACTGACAACCTGTAAATTCAAAGGCAGTGAATATAATATGTGTTTTCTGCTAAATTTAGACATTAACTTTTCATAAATAAAGGGCTACTATATTGAAATGTTGACTTCAAATATTACAGCTTCATTATTTAAAATTTGAGCTGGAGCAGTTTATCCTTCTCTCTTTCTCCTCCCCTTCTTCTCCCCAGCCCTCCCCCTTATTTCAGATCTCCCCTCCTTGGCTTTCAGTTGTTTTGTCCGGCCAATAGTCACAACTCAGATCTGTCTGCCTCTGCACTCCCCGCCTGCACTGGTCACCAGTCCTAGTTCCTCCATCCTAGAACCCTTTTAGGAGTTACGAATATTTAATTAAAAGAAAAACCACAGTGTCCCTGTAGATGTTGTGAAAAATGGAGAAACATTGCATTAATCAGATAAATTTTATGTTGCAAAGTCTCACAGATCTAAAGTTAAGCCAAATACTTTTAAGAGCTAATTTTTATATGGAATGAAATTAATTCCTGCATACAGCATCAAACCTGTTGACTGCTGAGACTCAATGAAATCCAGGTTGAGATGTATTTAACTGGCTTAATTTGAAGTATACAAAACAACATTATCAACAACTTTCTTTTTTTCAAATATAACTGTTAAAAATGCAAACTGTAAAAAAATATTCCTTATCCTGGATTATCCTTTCATATGGTAACATCAGTATATACATACCAGTGTATCTTTGGCACAAATAGTAGTTTATAGAACTAAACTGAAGAAATACATTCAAGCTGAAATGTCACCTATGGAATAGAAAAGGTTACCTGCTACAGATAAGACCACAGAGTTGTAGCTGTTTAATGCCTTTCAGGAATGATTTTTCTGTGTAAATAAAACCTTTAGAATTTCAAACACAGCCAGGGAAAAAAATATTGTCACTTTTATGGGTCATTTATATTAAGGTTCTCAAAATCAGAATTAAACAAAACAGATTAAACATCCTTATCTTACAGGATGAAGAACTACTGAAAGTACGAGTATCATTTGCTTCTAAATCATACCCAGTGGCAGCTGTGACAGTGTTATATTCTGCAGTTGTTATATTGAGTATATTATTTCCGAAGGTAGACTGAAAATCTTCTATTTCGGGATGTGTAGGTAATGTCACCTTACTCTGAGAGGTAAATGAAAATACAGTTCTGTTAGACGGGGTCTTTTCTTCAGAGGCTTCTATATTAGAAAGTGAATTTGAGGATATGTGAATGCAAATATCTTCTGAAATGCAAGCATGGAGGTAATGGATGTCATTTATATCAACTCTAGGTTCACAACTGTGCCCTGCGTAACAGTGGCAATCAAATTTTTCTATGAATGTTTGCAGATCCTGAAACGCTGGTTGCCCTTGCAGAGTGTATTTTCCATCCTTTGTCATTTGAATGACAATATTCTCAGGGTTCAAGTGAAGATAGTCACTGGAATTCCATTTTTTCCGTGCGCAAGCACCAAAGTCTTTGCATAACACTTGGCTGCAGATTCTGGCTGCCATCGTGACATTGATGAGGTATGGGGTCAAAGTCCTCCTAAGATAGTTGTCCAGAGTCCTACAGGTGTTCTGTGAAAAGAGCATCATATCTGCAGTGTTTAGTATGGAAACCATTAAAATGCTGTCATTCTAATAACAGTACCATAGTGGATATCTATGAATGTTTCTCCTGAGGTTTTGATAATAGTTATAACTGGTTGTTGGAAGCAAGTTTATCTGAGAAGTTGCTATATAGCTCAAGGATCACAGCAAATTTATGTTGGGTGGTTGCTGGAGATGTTATGAAAGCACTTATATCAGAAAGCAGACAATTTTAAGCTTTCATTTTATCTGTATGTTTCATGTAGCATTTTGAATCAGATGCATTTAAAGAAGTTACATGAAGGATCAAAGTTCTTTTTTATGTGTCTTGAATGGTTTGAAGGGATCTTGAAAAAAATCTCACTTCTTCAGCCTGAACAAATAATTTTTGTATCAAATCATCTCTGTGAGACTCTTCAATTTTCCCCTGACCTGAATAGCTACGCTGCAGGAGTAGGGAGCTTTCATGGCATTTTTGAATGGAAAGCATTTTGGGAAGATGGTCAAATGGAAAGTATGCTAAGAGAATTGATCATTCTAATTGATCATGAAGTTGGCATATATTCTGTGTGTGCTTGGCACAGTTTAATAACCAGAGGCTTTGGGAATTCTTTGTTTCTGATGCTATGTCTCCTTAGGACATTTGCCTAATATCACACATAGATACAGCTAATATTTAGAGTGGAGATCACTTCAGTGAATCTGAGGTATATGTAGGTTTTTTGTTTTTCTTTTAGGTATATATAAAAACCCTGCCTGAAATTTTTGGTTGATGCAATTCTTGCAGAAGTGAGGCTCACAGTAATATTTCATTGCTGAAAGGCTACTGACTGGGATAGCTGTAAAAAAAAAAAGGTGCAATTAGTTCACAAATGCATAGTCTGACCGGGCTGTGGAAAATTCATTTGCTCATACAAATCTCAAAATTCAAGCAATAAAAGTTGTTGCTCTTCTATGTTCTGGTATTGGGGTAATGGGCAAAAAAGCTTCAGGTGCAACTGATACACTTTCTCAAAGACAGGCACATACAAAAAAAGAGTCAAAGTGGGATGCTTTTGGGAATGTGACCCTTCCAGAGCTGCGGAGGTTTATTTGGCCATGCTTTCTGTGACAGGAGGCCCAGCAGCGCTGAAGAGTTTCAGTTCTTTGCTCTTAGAAGATTTCAGAAGAGTCTTGCCATACAGTAGTTTATTATTTCTAGCTTGCCTGGGTATGAATGAGCTAGTTCAAAAGATTTATTTGAACATCCTTATAACAATGTTTCTCAAACTATGTATTTGACCTTCCTAAAACAAATTGGATTTTTTTTTTCCTCTTCTGACTCAGATCTTTCTTACAATGAAATTAATCAAAGTACTACTTAGAACACACAGAACAGGCTAGAGCTGAAATTTCCCAGACTGACTCCTCCTTGTGCTTTAAATTAATCTGGCATACCTTATTTTGTGTTAAATTCATATCACCCCAGATCACAATTCCAGAAGCACCCAGTGCAGCAGATTCTCCAATGGTGTTTACCAGGTCATCCTGAGAGGAAATGTGCAAAGAATCATACTAATGTAAGTAAGCTGTAACATAAAGGCAAAAGGTATAATGCATGTAGTAAATTACATATCCAAAATAACTGCTTTGAAGACAGCAAGCAATTACACGCGATGCAAACATTCTGCTTTCAATTACACTATTTTATTCTGGGATTGGGTTGCACAGGTGATGCCAGAAAATGTTGCCAACTATATCCAATTTATGCATGTCATCTGGTTAGAAAAACAAGGCTGTAAAACTGAGGCAGTGGTTAGGCATATGACATACACTCCTCCAACCATTTAAAGTTTTATTTTGCTGCATTGCCTCCTGGCCACTCAGAGTTGGTAGTAACTGGTTTCAGTAATGCTGCCTGAAGCAGAGGCTGAAAAGCATAGCTCTTTTTTTTTCTTTTTTTTTTTTTTTTAAACTTAATTTCAGTTACCAGGAAGTGCTAAAGCAGAAAAGTAGCAAGAGAAAGCTTTCACCAACAGGAATCTCTTTTCTCCAGAGAATGGCTCTGGCCCTTTACAGAGATTGATTTGGGAAATTTGTTTCTGTTCAGTTCTCCTTTTAGGGTCAGCTATTAGTCCAGCCCTAACAAAATCTTAAAGCCCGACTGGGATGGGAGAGGACTATGGGTAGAAAAAGAACAAGAGAAAAAACAACTTACTGTGGGCCACAACACATGAAAAGGAAGAATGTAAGGATTACATGATTTAAATGATTAACTGGGAGCCCAGCAGGGACCTTGGCAGCACCCCTTGCTCCCTGAAGGAGCTGTGTGGCAATGCCTGGTGATGCTCTATCCAGGATGTGAGAGGACACCAGACACAATGCAGTCAGCAGGACCACAACCTCTAACTTCCCCTTCCTCATGGCCTGGATGACCAGGAAGAGATTCCCCAGATTGGGGGTATCTCTGATAGGGTGGGTGTATATAAAAATGTGAAGGGAAGAGTGTAGCCAGAAGCGCAATATGATTAGACCTTAATCAGAGCCTAACCTTGACTAACCCATGAGATGCTGAAATACCATTTAGAAAGCTACTCGAGTACAACTAAGGACAGAATTTTCTCACTAGCTTTTAAACCCTTTTTTAAGGAAAAGAAAGACTCCCTTTTATTGTTTTTTTTCTTAAAACCTAAAAAGCAGACATTAGACTAGCCCAGTTTTACTAATTCTTTTTGGATGAGGTTACTCAAATTTCTTTTCTCTTACTTAATGTACTAAACATGCTTTCTAGCTTTGTAGTATTTTGCTACATGTAAGAACTATTCAGAGAATAAAACACTATTTGATAAATATCCTGAGGAAGGTTTGAAAATAGACGTTTTACTGTTTCATTTGATCAAATTTCTTTGGTGAATTGATTTAATTTTTTATACAAAATCTACACACTTTTTTCTGATAGGAGTTAGCATATTTGCTAAATAAGTGTCACCTGGTAATTTCTTTCCACTTAAATTTGAAATATTTAAGGTCTAGCTCCGCTCACCTGGGAGAGATATTCCTCATAGACATCTGTGAATACTGGACGTGTATATACAAAAACTGGAAGGGGATGAGTAGAATTAGAGACATATGAAATTCTAATGGCTTCTTGAACTCTGTTGCGAACAAAGAGTTGGGCATTTCTGGAAGATCTTAACGCTGTCTCTAGATAAACAGATGGGTAAAGTGCTGTACTTTCTTCCCACAACCAATTAAGCTCATTATTTCTTTCTATTTCAATATCTAAACAGGTTCCCGTATAATTATGTGGGTTTTGTTTGTAATCATAGTTATAACAGTCTGGATAAAGGTAATATCCCCACAGACGATTTGGCTTCATTTCTATGCCCAGTCTTAAAGATTCCAACATAATTGATTTTGCTGCAGCTTCAAATTCCATTTTAGCTATAGTCCTGGCTTCGGCTTCTGATAGACTGAGGTCTCTCTGCT
>NW_009235750.1:11937-21236 GCF_000690835.1 Fulmarus glacialis
GTCTTTTGATCCCCAGTTCCTTATCCACACAGGTCTCCAATTTTCCCAGTCAATGACCGCCAATCCAAACTGTTCATCTGAAGGAATATAAAACTGGATGTCCTCTTTGGCTTTTTTTAAATGATTCTCCAGCAGCGAGAGTTGGGGGAGTCCTCCATTGAATGACTCTCCTGTGACTTCATTTTTGTAAGGATAGTAGCCAAGCCTGTCTGGATAGAAGAGAGTGATGTTTTGCCCAATGGATGTCTTCAGTGTGCTTCCAATGAGAGAAAAAAATGTCATGTCCAGCTGCACTCCAGTCCTTTCAGTGCAAAGTTCTGTGGGAGCATTCCAGATAGAAAGGAAAGGTGAATTAGAAACAAGTGGACGAGCTCTTATGTTCAGAGATGAGCAGCAAGAAACTAGAAGAGTGGCGAACACCATACCGGATGCTATAGGATATGTACAGGTAACACAGATACCAAAACTTTGTATTTGTCTTAGAGTTTCCATTGTAGCATGTGCAGTGACATTAGGTGCTTCTGATCAGACAAAAATTAAATGCTCTCTGGGTGTTCAAAAGGTTGGTAGTCTGTCAAAAGCTTTACCATACAATATATTTCTTCAGATTAATACCTATTAAGCAATATTCCTTAGGTGTGAAATAGGGGTGTCCTTTATACGAGGCTCTCTGTCATTTCAGACTGAAAGAAACCTTTCAACAACTTCTGAGACCTAATGCAGAAAAAGAAACAAATGTAGATAAAGTAAAAGATGATAAATATTTTATTTCTAACCATGAAAGAAATACCATTTATGATTTTGAATACATTGTAATCTTTGAATAAAAGTCCCTTTGAAGGAAAAGCACAATGTGCAATCATAGAGGAAATAAACTCTCTCTATATAAAATTGTATATACATAAAAAGTAGATGTAAAACTGGTAGTGGAATGGTGTCCACTGGGTATGCTCGGTAGTAGTCCTGCTTGTGCCAGTGACTGATGTCTGTAAACATGAGCAGTCTCACAATGTCTTCTCTTAATCAACAGTAATCTATATGTAATATTTCTCACCTATCTCAAAATAAAGTTCTAGGTCTTAATTCACTAATTTTACAGAGCACTTAAGGGAAGATACAAGATAACACAAAACTAGAACCTGGACTGTTGTACACATGCAAGAAAACAATCCATGTACACTTATTTAACTCGGTGAGGTATCTGAAATATTATAGGCACTCTATCTTCTGTCCAGACCTCTTTTAAACAGACTCAAAAGCTGTATATCATCTTGGTATATGGCCATCTATATGTTGTTTGAGGCCATTTGAGATCTACAGATTAAGTGACTCCAAGTCCAAGTCTGCCCAGCAGTGTAATTGTGTAATTCATTAGGAAAGCTGAGGTTGTCCATACACCCAAAGAGAGCAGTCGCACTTTTATTCAAGAATGTAATGGTAGTGGTGGTAGTCATGGTGCGGTCAGCAACTTTTACATAGTAGCCCAGTAGCTAAAGCATTCCTCTGTGCAGTAACTCACTGGAATCCACTTTCCTCCTGATTTTGAAATGGTTCAAACCTGGATCTGTCACTTTCCGTAGAGACGTCATGATGAGGCCATAGAGTATCTAAGAAGTATATAAGAAAATATGTGCACGAAAATATACGAGTCACCATGAAGTGGGCCACAGGGTGGCTGGAAATGTAAAATCTGAGGACAGATTAAAAAAAGCAAACAAGATTTTGGTTTGCATTTACTGAATTCAGCTAGGAGTGGAGACCGCAAATCTCTGGTCCCTACACCTTGAATTATCTCGCTCCCTCTGTTTGTCTTTTCTGTGACTACTTAGTGTAAAATTTATAAGCAGTACGGGCACAGAATCATAGATCTCTTCCCCCAACAGTGCAGACAACAGGTTGCAGTTACTACCCATTTGCATTTTTTCATCATCCCTCTGGTTGCATGACTTTCCTTTAATTTGTTTCAATAAAATGGCAGAACACCTTCATCCATCAAATTGTTGCATACCCAAAAAAGTATAATGAGAGGTTGATGGAGACTTGAACCTTCCTAAATCCAGCATCAAGCCAGGTTCACAGCAGAGATTGTTGCAGTAGTAGTACAATGAGATTCCCTGCACGTTCACTGAGTTTGATCACATCTGTATCTACTGAAAACTCCAGATTTGCTTTGATTGTGGGAGAAAAGCATGTGTGAAAGGAACTATCATGGGGAGGGAAGGGCAGAGCAGTGTGACTGATAGCATAGCAGCATAGCTTCTGCCAGAATGGTGAAATCTAGACCTTTGGGGGACCAAAACAGTGAAAGAACCTATGTCAACAGATGGACTAGATCCTGTCTCTGGTCACGGACATAACACTGTCTAGAGATGATTCTGGGATTCTTCATTCGAGAGTAGCTTGCCTCTTCTGAGGACTAGGAGGAAATCAAGGACAAACGGAAAAATACTGAAGGAGGAGATCTCTAGGAGTCAAGTTTCACAGAGGAGGAGTTTTGCACTGCAGGGCTTTTCAAAAAATGCCAGAACCCAGACACTTAGCTTCCCAGATTAGCAAGTCTATTTAATAGACTCCACTTTTGTTCTTCCTCATCCATCACTTTGGATGCCAGCAGGCAGTAGGGATATTTTCCCTTTTATTCTTTTTTAATGTTTTTCTTCCTGGGCATGCTGCCAGCTCTTGGTCATCGTGTCAGTGGAGAAGCACAGAGCTGCTAGCCATTCCTTGTGCCGGGTCCCCAACCTAGCTGAGGAGGGAACAACAGGCAATTCAATTTTCTTGGCTTAGAGGTGCCAGCACATGTGAATGAAAACAGCTACTCAAAGACATAGCTGAAAGACTGGCAAACAAGCACCAATAGGAAGGATTCTTGGAAGAGGATTTGGCAGCAGAGGAGGAATTTTTTTTTCAATACAGAAGCTTACAGTCCTGGAGTAGGAAGTGCAAGTAGAAGGAGCAGAAAGTACAACCGTGCAGTATCAGACATCCCTTCAGAACTCATCTGCAGGTATATGAAAGACAGGTAAGGAAGGGAAGTAAAATGTAGCATAGGTGGTGAGGTGCAACATACAGCAGAGCTAGAACTGCAACAGCTTCCTCCCACCAGCCATGACAACACCTCTGTCTCCTCAGTCGCACTGCCCCTGAGCCCCTAGAGCCCAGTTTCTGACCGTAAGTCAAGGAACTTAAAGTACATTCTACATTCTCTACCAGGAAAAAAAAAACAGACCAGCAAAACTTTCAGCTAGAATTTTGGTCCTGTCATCCTCATTCCCTCACCCTATTAATACAAATTGCTTTTGTGCTACACTTGAGTATCCTCAGTGTTATGCACATATCTATAAAGAGTTCTCCATGGCCTTTCACAAATAGCTGAGCTCTGGTCAAATGTGGTTCTGTACTTTTTTTGGTTTACCTCCCCCCCCACTCCCTTTTCGGTAAAGATTTTCACTCTTTCTTCAATGGACAAATTTTCATCAGTATTTTGGAAGAAATGAAAACCAATGGTTTGAAGGCTAAACTTATCAGTCAGAAAGGCCAAGAGCTGTAAAGGAAAAGTGAAACTGCAGATACCTGAGACCCTAGGCTCAAGAGGTGTGTATGATGACTGCTTATTGCTTTCATATTAATTAAAAAAAAAAAAAAAGTTGGATCCTCTTTCATGATCAAGCGCTCTGGTTCTCTTGGGATGATGAACAAGCAGCAGTAGACAGGAGTTCTCACAGTTCTGTTTTGGATTCCCTCACCTAGCCTTTGATGATCCATTTCACTTTCATCTTATAAAAGTCTTATCAATCACAGGAGGCAAACAAGTTCTTGTTAAAGAAACAGCAGTTGGACTGAAGTCTAAACATCCATACAGATATTTTACCATTCCACAACTGCTGATGTGATAACTAAAGAATCCCTGCCAAGAAGCGGTTTCATAAGCTAGGCTTAGGTCATAGATCCGATCACCAGGAAAGAAGGTATGCTCTGTTCATTGAAATTGCTCCAAGAGCAATACCTCATTTGCATGGCATCTGCTTGACGAGACTTGTAGAAAATAGGGCTTCATGCACTTCCCCCAACTGCCCAGAGATGACAGCAGGAAAAAGCCATCTCTCCTCTGAGCTAAACAATCTCAGCTCTCTCAGCCTCTCCTCATATGACAGATGCTATAATCGCTTACTCATCTTTGTAGCAATTTGCTGGACTTGCTGCAGTATGTCACATTTCTTTCTTGTACTGGGGAGCCCAGGGGTGGAACACAGCACTCCAGGTGGAGTGTGTGGCATCACCAGAGCTAAAAAGAGGGGAATAAATACGTTCCTTGACCTGTTGGTGACAGATACTCTTGTTAATGCCACCCAGGAGGCTGTTGGTCTTCTTTGCTGCAACAACGCATTGCTCACTCTAGTCAATTTGGTACCCTCCTAGAGCCTTTTCTACAACTGCTTTCCAGCCAGCTGGCCCACAAGCCTGTACTGGTGCATGGGTTTATTCCTCTCCGGGTGCAGGACTTTGCCTTCGCTTTTGTTGAACTTCATGAGGTTCCTGTCAGCCTGTTTCTCCAGCCTGTGGAGGTCCCTCTAAGTGGCAGCGTGATCCTCTGGTGTATCAGCTACTCCTCCCAAGTTTGCATTGTTTGCAAACTTGCCAAGGGAGCACTCTGTCCCACTGTTCAGATAATTAATCAAGATGTTCAATAGTATTGGACACAGTATGAACCCTTAGCGTACATCGCTAGAAATAGGCTTCCAGCTGGACTTTGATGGGCCTCCAGCTGGACTTCCTGGCACTGATCACAACGCTTTGAGCCTGGAAGTTCAGCCAGTTTTCAGTTTCACTGTCCATTTATCTAGCTTGTACTTAATCAGTGAGAATGTTACGGGAGACAGTGTTGAAAGCCTTACTAAGATCAAATTCAACAATATCCACTGCTCTCCCTTTATACACCAAGCCAGTCATCTCTTTGTAGAAGGCTGTCAGGTTGGACAGGCATGATTTCCTGTTTGTTAATCCATGCTGACTACTTCCAATCACATTCTTGTCCTTAGTGTTTGGAAATGTTTTCCGGAATTATTTGCTCTGTCAACCTCTCAGGTGAGACTGGGCTGACCAGCCTATAGTTCCTTGGATCCTCGCTTTTTTTGCCTTTTTTAAGTTTGGAGTGACATTTGCTTTCTTCCAGTCCTCAGAACCCTCCCCCAATCACTATGACTTTTCAAAGATTATCAAGAGTAGCCTTACAAGGACATCAGCCAGCTTCTTCAGCACATACAGCTCCTCCATTGTGGCCCATGGACTTGTGTATGTCCAGTTTATTCCAATGTTCCCTAACCTGATCCTCCTCCACTGCAGGTAAGTCTTCCCCCTTCCATGAGTCTCCCTTTCCCATGGGTCTAAGGAGCCTGGGATCCCAGAAGGCCAGTCTTTCCAGTGAAGACTGAGGTGGAAAAGCCATTGAGTACCTTTGCCTCTTTCATGTTCTTTGCCACTAAGTCTCCTGCTCCATTCAGCACTGGGCCCACATTTTCCCTGGTCTTCTGTTGCTGATAGACCTGTAGAAGCCCTTCACGTTGCCCTTCACATCTCTTGCCAGATTTAACTCCAGGTGGACTTCGGCTTTCTTAACCCATCGTTACATGCTCAGACTGTGTCTCTGTATTCCTCCCAGTTCACTTATCTCTGCTTCCACCTCATGTGTGCTTCCTTTTTATGTCTGAGTTTTGTCAGGAGCTCCTCCTGCCTTTGCTTGATTTCCTGCATGTGGAGATGGACTGTTTTTGAGCTTGGAAAAGGGGATTCTTGAAAATCAACCAGCTCCTGGAAGCCTCTTCTCGCCAGGGCTGTCTCCCATGGAATTCTTCCAAGCTGATCCCTGAAGATGCCAAAGTGCGCTCTCCTGAAGTCAGTGGTTGTGATCCTGCCATTTGCCTTGTTCTCTTTTTCAGGATCCTCAACTCTGCCATTTCATAGTCACTGCAGCCAAGACTGCCCACAACCTTCACCTTCCCTGTTTGTAACTATGAGGTCCCACAGAACGTTCCCGTTGCTGGCTCCTTCATTATCCAAAGTGACATTTTCTGAGATGGTACAGACTGAGACTTCCAGGACAAACTAAAAGAATTCCATACAGAAATTCTGGGGGGAAATATTTTCCACTTACGCAAATACAGCTTATTAAAATGAAATAAAATTATCACACATAAAGAGCTGAGATACACTGACATTTGCCAGGACAGTGATCCTTTATGTAATTGGTTTTGTCATAACAAAAAGGGATCACCTCAGAAAGAATGTGTAGGAGCAATTCAGCTTTTACTATGCTTCTGGCTCCAGTTATGAAAGATGTCTTGCCTCCATTGAAGTCAGAAAGCTGCAGGACACAAATTTTATTCTTTGTAAGCTTTTTCTATAAGTGGATTTCAGTAATAGGCTGATTTGATGTAGAAGAAAAGAGGAAAGCATTGTTTTGAATACTATATTTACTGGTTTAGCTAGAACTCGTTTATTATTGGCTAATCTTGAAAAGTTTGGTTTAACTGATTGTTGGGAAACAGTTCTCCTCCAAATCTTGCTCTGCTGGGTATAAGTTAATAGATTATTTTACTTAATAGTTTCCAGTTAAAAGGATTGCCTTTGGCCCAGCCTAACGATGACAGCTTTGATAAATGTTACTCTTTTCAGTCTCCTTGAATGTCGGTCTAAGTGAGCTGAGTCATAAAGCTGCCCTTGTCTTTGTCAAAAAGTCAGTATCTTTACAATATATTAACACTAATTGCGCTGGGGCTACCTGACTAGAAGTACATACTGATGGATCTAAATGCCCTCAGTCTAGGGAAATAGCTTATGCTTTACATTTTCCCGAACTTGGCATTTGTAAAGGTTACATATTAGAGGAAATCATATTAATTTTCTTGGTTTAATTATTTCAGCATTTTTCACAGCATAAACTGGACTGTAGAAACACACATGATTGAAAATGCAAGTGTGCTCCCATATTTTGGTACCTACACAGTCATAGATCTGGGCCATGCCACGTGACCCTGAAAAAAAACGCCCCACTTGGCCAAACACAGTTAGAAAATAAAAGGAAGAGGAGTACTACACATGTGCTAGAAATTCACACAAATATGC
Source organism: Fulmarus glacialis (assembly GCF_000690835.1). Classification (NCBI taxonomy): domain Eukaryota; kingdom Metazoa; phylum Chordata; class Aves; order Procellariiformes; family Procellariidae; genus Fulmarus; species Fulmarus glacialis. Next base: position 19,060 of record NW_009235750.1, read on the forward strand.
ATCGCAACCAGATGATGTGTCCCATTAAAAATCACTGATTATGCTGTTTGGCTTATATTCAAGAAGTGCAACTAAATATTAGAAGAATTCAGCTTTGGGTTTTTTATGAAAATTAGACATGAGAGTCCACATTTCGCCTTGAAATAATTAGACATCGCTTAGTCAAGTCAGTTCCTCTAACATTAAAAATAAACTTAAGCCAATAAGTGCAACCAGTATCTGACATTCTTATGTTAGTAGTCTTAACCACACTTCTCAAATTTCAAGCAAAAGTCCACAAAATCTCACACTTTCCCTGTTTCAGTTTGAATGCTGAGAAAGCGGGGGTGCCCTTCATGACTTCCGAGGGAGAAAATGAGTGTTACTGGGCTGTGGTATCTGGTTGAACAACAGCATTTAAGAACACTTCTAAGCCTGAGATCATGAATATAATTATCATTTTAGGTTACAGATGACAGTTTTCAAGTGTTTATTAACTGTTTCTTGTATTGCAAACAATGTGTGTGTTACTGCCTATTAATAAATGACATAAAATAACAGAAAATACTGATGTGAAGATTGTTTGGTCTTTTCCCTGTGCTGAGGAAAATATGGATACAGAAGTTTGCATGTTTTTTTGGTGAGGCAGAAGAATCTAGCTCTTTAAATTGAAATCTTTAAATCCCTGTAAAGCTGTGGTGTAAGATACATGGTCAAATATGCAGATGGGGCCAGAATATTAAGGATTTAGTCCCAATTCTTTTGTTTTCATATAAACACTAGCTACGTAAGTGTAAAAATTACTCCCAACATTACAGACAAAATATAGTACTAGACAGTGTAACTTCTTGTTAAGAAGAACTTGTAAGTTCTTGGGACAAGTTGCTATTTATCTTCCTTTATCTGAAGGCTATGAAAATACAAAGTTGTGAAAGATGTCTAAAGACTCAACTCCAGCTTCTGTGAAGAGATCAGCACTGATTAAGTCCTAAGGAAAAACAGAATAGACTCATAAGGAGCAGAGGAACAGACTAAAGATATTTTTAATTAAGTGTTGACATATTTAAACTTGGAACCTGAAGCAGAATCCAAAGCTTTTTTTTTTAGAAAAAAGGTACCAGCAATACTGATACAGTCCATAGACTTAGTTTCTCTGAATAGGATCAAAGCAGCCCACGCAGCTAGCAAAGAGCTGTCTGAGGTCAACGTTTGTATTTTTCATGGATCAGTGGAAAATACTTAATGTGTCTGACATCCCTCCTGCCCTGTCCTTGGGTGTCCCAGGTGGTGCTGTTGTGAGAAATGGCCCCATTCTATTACATTCTGTTCTAGAGGGGTCCTCCTTCTTCTGGATGAAGGGAACAGTATCCTTGCTGGAACTTCAACTTAGTGAGGATTTAAACCCTCCTGCTCTTTTTAGAGGTGCGTGTCCTGGGCTAGAGGCTGTTTATTCATTACAAACAGGTGTCAGAGTCATGAAACAGCCACAGAAGAAAGGGAGGAATGACCTTGTAGTTGCATTGCATTCCCCACTTGGGTCATTTTGGCATTTCTAAAGAGAAGGCAATGATGTTCAATTAACACACACACACACGGGTGTTGTGAGGATAACATTAACACTTGTGAGGAATAGGAAGCTCCTCAGAAAGAAGGTCCACCTCTGTAAGTATGAACCATCTGTGCTGCACAGCTGATGGCAAGTTTAACCTGATCAAACATTAAGTGTGAAGGATGGTCTTTGCACAGTAGGATTTAGCCTCGTTGTTACGAATACATTAAGCTGCACTTGTCTGTGAAGTCAGAATTTGGTAAGCACTTATTTTGACAGTGGTTTCTAAAACTCCACCCTCACTTCAGTATAATCTTCTCAACTGGGCTAGGGCATCTGTTTATGAGGCCACATAATAAATTGTTCAGGTTAAAAATACCTCAGCCAGAAGAAAAGAGAGGAAGGGTTTTTTTATGACTAAGTACATGAACCAGCAAAACTGGCTAGTTTAGCCGGCATGTCTGATTCAAGAAATGCTTGTCAAACTACACCCCAATGCTGTGACTGTCCTTATCATAAAGAACTGCCAAACCATCTCTTTCATCATTGCTTACTCCCATTCTTGAGTTCTGTTTCTGAGTACAGGGCAATGAGTGCATGAGGATCTGAAGCCTGAGAAAACCTCCAAACAAATTTCTGTGCTGGCATT
>NW_009235750.1:21267-38290 GCF_000690835.1 Fulmarus glacialis
AAAAATCAAAATATGCCAATGATGTAAAGGTCAGGAGCTGAGCATCCAGGTTGTAGACAGCCCCCCGTAAAAATGTGTATGCAAAAAATTTAGTCAAGCTACCGTTCAATTCTTAAATGAGTCCACTATATCTTTTTAGTAACATGTTCCAATTATTTTTTATAGTCTTACGATGACTGTTGCAGTGTTCCATGACTAATTTCAAATGTTAGGAAAAACTCTATCCTCTTCATTCACATTTTTTTCCCTTGCAAGTTCTAATTCTCAATTTTATAAAAATTCTTAGTATCATAACAGCCTGTTTATTGATGTTCTGATTTGTTTTTTAGCGAGTTAGCCAAATAAACTGTCTGAACACATTTCCAAGAGTGTTTGGAAAATTTCCTTTGCTGTATTTTGTATAATTAGGCTTGGCAGAACTCAGATTCTGTAATCACAGTCTCCATTGCAAAGGAATCAGGGACAAGATAAAGAGTCCATCACGTGTCACTTTGCAGAGTATTCCATCTCGCTAAGATTATATTGCAAAATGTTCACAGTCTGCTGAATCTCTACTGCTTTATGGCAAAACGAGTCCAAACATACTCTCTATAGCAAGATTTGAAATCACTAGTCAATATCATATAAAAAATATAATCATATATCTACCACTAATATCGATTAGTATACAGCTAGTTAAAGCACAGATCAACCTGGGAGTATATTTGGATCACATTTCTGTACTACACTACTACTGACCTAATGTATAATATTGGGCAAATCACAGCCCAGTTTTTAAAAGCAACTAGTAGTTTTCTTTGGTTTGTTTTTAGTCAAATATTTTTCACTGTATCACACTTTTGAATAATTCTAATTAGAAGCCTTAAAAAAAAAATACCTACACTATTTTCTCTGGTTTAGCCTGTATATTCAACCTGTTCTTTCTTCCAACTACCTGACAAAGTTGTAGGCAAAATTTTCATTGATTCCCCTATTTTATGGGGGTATCAACTGAGTAAATTAAATAATCTTTGAATGGTTTCATCAAGATAATGCTTTAAATTCCACCTAAGATGGCCTGTGTGGTGGGGTTTCTTTGCAAGTGTCTTGTATTCCAGTACCATTTTAAACTCTTGTGGACAGCAATTTTTACAAAAAGCTGTAGTGCAGATCACTGTGCACTTGGAATTACAGTACAAAAACAGGCTTCCTAAGCAGTTTACTAGATCTTCTCAGTGAGCTCTTCCAAGCAAGAAATGTTATAGCTACAAGTGTGTAGACAGTACCAAAGGGAGCCCATAATATGGAGGATTATAATACTCTATTAATGAGCATGTACATCATCCCCCATAGGAGTATTATTTTGAAAACCAGAAGTCTGAACTGAATATAAAAATATACAACATTCTTTCCTTCTAAGCCTTCACGCAGCACAGAAATAACTGCAATACATTTTTGGTCAAAGCAAATGGCATTTCACATCTGTGTTAAAAATATATTTTTTCTCCCAGCAAATCATTACCCTGTTCTAGGGGTTAATATGAAAAAATTATCTACACTATACAAAAGAAGTGAGACTATTCTAGGGGACATCTGCAAAAGAGACAGAACTGGTTTTTGCTTAATCCTTGGACGTAATGCAGTTTTAAAATTAACACAGCAGCCAATTCCAAACATGAAACTGTTTCAGTTACAAAATAATGCCCTCTTATTTTGAAAAAAGAGGATCTTTCAAGAAAGATGATAGTGATGTTCCCTTTTGAAAGCAGGGGAGCGGATGTACCCCTGAAGCAAACCCAACCTGCACGGACAAAGTTGTTCCTGGATTTTCAGTAGCAGCGCTTCATAGCCAGAGCAACAGGAGGCAGGGGACGGGGGACGGGGGCGGGGGGGGATGTCCTCAAAGGGAATTATCCTTGGAAATAAATATGTATTATTAACCTCAGTACTAGTTTGTATATTAACATCTGTTTTCACAGTATGCGGTTTCAAGTTCTCTTGTGCTATACCTGAATGCTCCCTCTTCTTAAACTTCCTCTCCTGGGACTGTAATTCATTCCATATTCCTTTCTCCCACATGATTGTATATAAATAAATACAATCGAGGAAAATATGAAACTCCAGTAAAGAAATGAACCTTCCCTCAAGAATAATTTCTCTTTCCTACTGTGCCGCTTTTCACCTGCTGTTTCTTCACAATCCTCATAGTCTTTTGTTATTTTGATAAACCTACTAATACCGAGGAGCCAGTGTAATTGCCACCCATCCCTGGAGATAAGCGAGAGAGATGGGTAAGCAGATGTCAAAGTCTCAAAACAAAGGTGAGTACAAAGCTATGCAGAACAGTGGTGATTTATAAAGGAGACATTAGCATTATCAAGCACTGTTTTGGGAAACGGTTATGCAAAGAATTAAGTTTCAACTGAAAAGAAAGGAGCACAGTTGGACCTGCCTGAGCAAGCACATTAGCATAACCCTTGGAGAAAGCCTAAGAAAAAGGATTTACAGTGAGGGAGCTGGAAAGCAGAGGCTTGCAGCTCTGAGCAAACAGCAGTTTCTGTCTGTTTGGACCTGCCACTGCTAGGGCGGCAAGGCTGGTGCGGGTCCTTACGAACAAACAGCCGGGATACCCAACCTCACCACCATGTCTTCTAGCTGGAATAACCTGCAAACCCGCACAAATTTTGGCTAAACAGCAAAGTTGAGAGACACAATGAAGTCTGCTGTTTTTAAGGATAAAAGGCCTTAATGTCTTGCATGCTGAGAGAGTGAGTTTAGCCCGCTTGCCATGGGAGCTGGGACTCGGGCAGCGTGTGCTATTCAGGCCTGGCTCTCGTCGCCCACGTCCTCACCCTCTCTGAGACTTCTTGGAAACTTCAGTAGAGACCCACACCAACCCACACCTGTGCAGGGACTGCCCAGCACGCGCTCAATTGTTTATAAGCAATTCTGACTCAAGCCTCTTGCCTCAGATATTCCATGGATTGCCTGGGCCATCTGTAGCTTCATACAAAAAATAACTATTACACTGCAACGTATAATTTATATAATTTACCTGAGTTAAAGACTGAAAACATTCAGGTGTCTTGTCTTTCACCCCTGACTAGAAGCATTCACTAGGGACAAATAACTTCTTATTAAATTTCCCCATAAGTTTATTCTAGTAGACTCCTAAAGAAACAAAAATCTGTATTTGACTACTCTTCCCTATTCCCACCCCCAAGAGAAAAATTGCCTAGGCTAACAACTTAACCTAAAAAGCTTGAAACAAGTGTTATTTAAAGTTAGATAGTTTTAGCGATTTTTTTGATATGAAGACATTGATTTTACTCAATACCTATGACAGCTATATAGTTAGAGTTTATAAGTAATATTTTGTGTGTGTAATAGTTCAATGAATCACTTGGAATGGAAAAAAGTTAAAACATGCTGAGAGAGAAATAGGTGATAGTAGCATACATGGTTCGTAACAGTGGTTGTTACACCTCATGATTCCTGACAATCTTTCTGGAAAGTCCTACGGAAATTTACCTTCCCTCTCGGAGATATAGATTTCAAAATAGTAAAAATTTAAGCAACACAAAAATAAGCAGTAAATACTCACCTACATGATTCCACAGGTCAGGGCTTGCTGGAGTGAATGAACGGGTGAGAGGACAAAATAATTAGCCTTGTCTGGAAAGGCAGGGCTCTGACCCAGCCAATTGGGATTTGTCATTTGGTGAAAACCTTAGCATAATTACAGGGTAGTTGGTTAAAGGTGTCTCCTGTCACAGCTGGTTGCAGTAACTAATATAGCAACACATTACCTGTCAGAGATCCTGCACCATGTTTTATAGTCTACTGAACAAATGCCAAACAAGTGCTTTGAAAAAGATCTCTTTTTTCTAAAGTAAGAAATATTTTATAGTTTGACTTAATTTTGCTTTTTGATGCAGCAGTGGTTTGACCAATGGATCTAAAAGTTTTTTTCATGGCTATACAGAAATGGAGGGGCAGGGGGGCAAAACTGCATTCTGCATTGCCAAAGCATAGAGTACCCCCAGGCAGTGCATCCACACTGGGTGGGAAACAAGGTCGCAGGAGGAGATCCTCCACTGGAGTGGATACTGAGGTTGCTAAGCTTGGAGATCACTGAACCAAGCACCACATTTGGCCCTCTGGTTGCTCTCATAGAGATTCAGGCAAGACCACTGGAGCATCCCTAGCAGGTGCCGATGCAAGGTTTGTTAACACCCACATTAGAATAAAATAGCATCGAACAGAATAGAATAATAGAATATTTTCAGTTGGAAGGGACCTACAATGATCATCTAGTCCAACTGCCTGACCAATTCAGGGCTGACCAAAAGTTAAAGCATGTTATTAAGGGCATTGTCCAAATGCCTCTTAAACACTGACAAGCTCGGGGCATCGACCACCTCTCTAGGAAGCCTGTTCCAGTATTTGACCACCCTCTCGGTAAAGAAATGCTTCCTAATGTCCAGTCTAAACCTCCCCTGGCACAGCTTTGAACCATTCCCATGCGTCCTATCACTCGATACCCAGGAGCAGAGCTCAGCACCTCATTCTCCTCTTCCCCTCCTCAGGAAGCTGTAGAGAGCAACGAGGTCACCCCTCAGCCTCCTTTTCTCCAAGCTAGACAAGCCCAAAGTCCTTAGCTGCTCCTCATAGGACATTCCTTCCAGTCCTTTCACCAGCTGTGTTGCCCTCCTCTGGATGCATTCGAGAAATAAAGGTAATTAAACAATCTTCCACTATCTGTCATTAAACTCCTAGCTCTGATTATGCTCACACAGCACTTTGAGTTGAGGGCTTCCCACAGCAATGGGATGGCAGGCAGTGCCACGGGTTAGAGCCGTTTTGAGCTGCGGACCCTCTGTTATACTTGCAATGTGGCAATTTAAAAACTATTTCTTTTCTCCCTCAGCATAAAAACAATTTTGTCTTTGGAACTGATTTCAGTCTCAAGACTTTCATTTCAATATTGAAACAATTTTGTCATTTTAAATGTCACACATCATGTTTCCTTTGTGTAATATTTTTACTAAGGTTTTGGTACTGGATGACATATCCTTCTTAAATGTATATAATGATAAATCCCAGAAAGTGACAAAATAGTCAAAATATATATTCCGTTATCTTATTTTTTAAGGTCAGCTGTAGAACAATGATTTAAAATAATTATTTAGAATAAAAATTTAGGAAAAAATGGTTTCAAAATAATAGTTTATAAAGCTATTCTAAAATTAGGAGAAAAAATACTCTAAAGCAGCTTGCTAAGATGAAGAAAGAAGATGGAATACAATTTTTCAAAATATGTATTTTCACAATATCATTCCTCAGTAATATGCTACTGTACGTTACTCTTATTTTACATAAGAATTTTAAAACAATATTGATTGGTAGAAGTCTAGAAAAAATGAAAATAAAGCCTTGGAATTTTAAATGTTAATGCTAAAATTTGTTTTTGTCTGGGTTGAATTCTTCCACCCGCTATTTTTGTAAAAGAAAATACTATCCGTCTTCATGGAAAATATGGAGCCAGCTTTATGTGTCAGAATAACAAGGAAAATAAGATACACGATAATGAGACTACGTAGGTGAAATTACTGTTGAGAGACTCGTGGTAGTTAGCAAAAGCCATTGCTGTTTCAGCCCAAGCTACAGACTACAAGGCTTTTCCACCTGACCGGTAGCAGCGGTTTTCTCTCCTGTAACATTGCATCTTTATAGTATAGGATCCACTCCACAGGAGTCTTAGAGCCAGAATCCCATCCGGCATCTTTACCGCTCATTTTGTGGTCTAGCATCCACTTCCCCAGTCAAATAGGAATTTCCTCCCGGAATAAGCCAGCTCTTGCTGGCTGCAGTATTAAATAAGTGAAATAATTCTCAGCATCTGAAGGAAGCATTACTGTGCTTGGTGGAAGTGATGGTGTGGAATAGAATAAAGTCAAGGAGCCTGAGGAGATATGGAAATGGGTCTGCAGAGGTATGGGAAACAAAAGAAAAAAGAAGAGGTGCGGAGAACTATGACCAAATCATTCTTCACATCTCATTAACTACTAGTTTGTCTCAGACACCCAGCAACATCCCCTCTGGCTTCTATCATCAAACTATTTCTTTCAAAACAAGACTTGCAGTTGCTGGTACAGAAGGTTCCCATCCCCAGAACAAGCCCAACAGGGGGGTGTGGTCTGCAAACTATTCACTCCAGTACTCTTGGGCTTTTCTGTGGGCATTGCCCCGCGTTAAGAACAGCCTCGCTGCCCACTGAATGTGTCCCCTGCTGAGGCTGCCAGCAAAAGTGTTCATTTTGTTTGTGGTTTTATGATGTGGACATCTGTCCATTAGCAACTGGAGAAGAGCCACCAGTGTCACGCCCCACAGCTGTCAGCCCGTCAGCAGACACTAACAATTTCCAGTTGCTACTGGATGAGGTGGATTCAACCCAATAAACCTGGTGCTAAATGTTTCTCTGCTCCTCCAAATCATAAGGGTATGGCTGTTGGGTGGCTCCTGATTTCACTTCGATATAACAAATTGGAAGGTGTTCATGCTGCCTGTGGGGCAGCAGAAGATGGAAAAATTGAAAAGCCACAGCTGGCAGCTACTACAAGAGGAGGTGTCTGAAGCCAGACGGGAAGAGAAGCTGGTAGAGATATGCAAATACCACCCAGTTTATATCACTGAACGCTACCAATAAAAAAATAGGGTGTGTAATGTGCAAAGGCAGAGGTGGCCCAAAGCTTCTAACCAGCGTAGGCAAAAATTGAACTCTTGCTGCCCCGAGAATGAAGCACAGAAGAATTGGTCCCATTACTAATCAGCGGCAAAACTCAACATTGTCATTTTGGCGGAACGAGTTGCAAGGCTGAGGGCCCTCGGTGGACTGAAGGGAGGCAGGGGGCTGAGCTGAGGATGCCGTGTCTCCCTTCCCTTCTCTCCACACCTCCCCTGCTCTCCAGCCAGTCTGATTCCACTGAGGTGAATCCTGCCACCCTGGAACTTCATCTCTCAGCAGGGCAAGGCATTAAGGCACCTGTAACCTGTTTCTCAGCAGCTGTCCTCTGAGCCTCAGTCACACACGTCAGATCCTACCCTGCACACACCATATCCCCTTCTCCTAAGCCCACCCTTCACTGAGGTTCCCTTCTCTTCTCTATTCCAGCACGGTTTGGGACTCCCCACCTCCAACCTTCATTTCTCCAAAGTGCCCATCTTAACTTCCACATCGCCCAGGCAGAAGGCCCTACTCTATAGTATGCTCACCCGCCATGCCTGTGGGACAGAGCCTGTCCTCCAATTTACATCCCGCAGGATGCTTTTTTCCTTCAGCCCTTCACAATATGGGACTGACTCCCCTAACTCACTCCCAGGATTCTTGATGTTGGTGTGCATTGCCCTCACCCGCAGCCAGACCCGGGCAGCGTTGTATCCCTCACAGGCAAGCTATGGGAGCTCAGGTGGCACTTGGTTTTGGTTAGCACCATGTATGTTTGGCATGCCCTGTGTGTATCTGGGATTTGCTTTTCCCATTTAGACATGACTTCGTCACGTGCCTTTGTCATGATTTACCACTTCTTTCTCTTTAGTCAAGATTTTCTAGATATTTTCCACAGTACTTTGTCAGCTCCAGCCTAAAGAATTCAAACTGCTTTTTGGAGAACTATGGCTTAACTCCAACCAGACCCCCCATCTGGTACAGGGTTCAGCTACCCACAGAGGTGGGCCATCATAAGCAACTATCACCTGTGTTGTCTTTTGCTTGAAGGAGCCCCTTTAGGTGCTAGGGATGCTGTAAGTCTTACTTTTTCTAGGACTGAGGTCTGCACGAGATCTGATCAACAAGCACGTACCATGGACATCCTCAGATCTTACTCTCTGAGCCAGGGATCTGACCTGAATTCACATGGTCTCATTTTGGCCCTTGTCACCAGGTTTCCCTACCATAGAAACCAGGGCACTGGGGAAGAGACATGGAAAACAGTGCACTCCCATGCTTTGCCCCAGGACGTAGGTTAAGCATGTAACAAAACCAGGGAGCTTGGGAGCATACTGTGGTTTAACCTGAGAGAATATTTTCCTTCCTACATGTGCATAAATTTTCCAGGTGGAAGTTATCTCCTGAATGCTGGCAAGACAGGGGGTCTAAGCGCCAGAGCCCCCTATTGTATTACAGCAGTTAAAGTCATTCTGAAAACTTCCCTTGTCTTCTGTGGCATTTGACTACTCTGTGGGTATGTCTGTATCATGTAATGGAGCCCAAAGAAGAGTTTCTTCTTATTTGCGAATAAAGCAGTTTATCTGCACGGTGCAATGCAACGCAGAGACACCAGCCTGGGTCCTGAAAGTGACAAAGCATGAAAAACTGCATTATTATTCAGCACAGAACATTTTTAGTTTGTCTGGACTACTTTTAGGATCTGAGCTGGTGTCTTCGTGGAATAGTTCTGTACTGCACTTTCTAAGCCTGAAAGCCCACATGGATCAAACTGGCAGGTTTCAGTCCCACGCTCGGGTCTGCAGAGCAGCTATGTTGCTGTCTCTGCAGAGCTTTTAGTTTGGACACAGCACCACACTCCTGCTGTTCTGATTTTTCCTGTTCTGGCATACTTGCATATGCAAGGTTACCTCCGGCTTGTGCTCCTCTGTGCAGGCTAAAGAAATCCTACGATGGGCAGCATGGCTCTCCCACGGGAGGCCTCCCACAATGTGGCTTGCACTCTATGCCTTCCAGGACTCAGATCTAAGCTTTTAAAGGCAACATAGAAGGCTCTTTTGCCTTTTCTTTTCCTATTTTTTTTTCCCTCCAATTTTGAATAACTAACTCATTTTAGTTTTGAGAATGACATATCTAATTTACATTTAAATCTTTCTAATCCCTTGCCAAGCTGCCATGACAATAAGCACTGTAAAAATTAGTAAATAAGAATTTTGTTATTTACCTGATTGCCTTTCATGTCTCATTGTCTTTTCTGTCAATCTATGCCAAGGCACTTTCAAATTATATCTTCAAATGTGAAAGCTAAAAGCAATCTGAGTGAAATGGTTTTATGTCAAGAAAGATATATTCCTGTGTGTCGTGTACATATTGAAAGCAGCAGCTTTAATAAAGGAGTAAAGAAAGAGACACGCTTCTCTCACCCAGCCCAAGTGCAAAAAGGTTTGGGAAACTAAACTCCAGCTTAAACGAATGGCAACAGCACAGGATGCTTCTGAAGCTTACCTAGTCCCAAATTCTCACCGATGAAAATCCATGCATTGCAGGTAGCTCTGGTGCATCTATGCAAATTTATACCAATGAGCCCACATTCATTAATATAGTGAACGTTTGGGATCATGCCTTTAGCAAGAGTAAGCCACTGGCCTGTCCATGTGCACTGGTGTGGATGTCTAGAAAGTGATCCTTTCCACGTGGACAGCTTCAAAGCACATGTGGGGAGAAGAGAGAGAAGCACACATCCTCGCCACAACGGCATAGAAAAGGAGCTAAACCACTCTGCGTCCTTGCCATTGGAGAGTACCGGGAGCACTTATCAGTCATCCTGCTTCTCGCTCTCAGCTGCCAGACTTCACTTTTTTTGTGCCAGAATGTGTCTTATGGGCCAGAACCTTTTTCCTGTTATGAAAATATAACCCACCTGGAAGTCATTCATGTGGAAGACATGCAAAATCCATGTTAATGTTCTCCACCCGCATTTTTCTAAAATACTAATGTTTCTATTAACCATGCCATAGTCACAGAGAATAATATGGGGTAGAAAATATCACATATTATACTGATCAGGAATAAACGATCTTTGGTAAATAATACTGACCTTCACCCCAAACAGAGACGTATCACTGCCCCAAGCAAAGACCCCCGCAAGGCTCCTGAGGGAGGAGGCTTTGTTTCCTGGCTGTTGCTTTGCGGCAGGTTGTGTACGTGTGTAAAAGGAGGCAGGCGAGAGCAGGAGAGGAGGAAGGTGAGAGCCTGGAAATAAGCTCACAGCTCTGGCTGGGACGACTGAAGGCGTTATAGGCCCCTGCAGCCCTCCCGTCTCTCGGCTGGAAGCTCTCTGCTGTCCAGCAGAGACGGGTAACACAGATGCCAGCAGAATGCCTTGGCCAAAATCATCTTCAGCTGTATCTTACCCGCACACAGCAGGCCTGGATGGCAGCAGCCCGCAGCAGGCACACCTCTGCCTCTTGTGCTGCGACCACACGGCTATGAGAAACGGTATTTGACTAGTCCGTGTGGACTTGCATGAATTTCTTTGAGAAGCCTGTATTCCCTACTAGTTTCTGTTTGGTCCTCTGCCTTTTTTTTTTTTATTATTTTAAATAAATCGGCATTTACTGACCAAAAAAAAAGTTTCATCAAACAGTTCCCATCCAGCAGTACTTTACAGTGTGTTTGATTGATAAGTTTTTGTTCTCTTCACCTTTGCATGTATTGAACTTGATTTGGACTTTGATCTCAAGGATTTTCTTCTGAGACTTTCTTGCTGTTAAATTAGCTCTTTTTTCCCGAGCATTCAAAACTTCCCTGGTGAGTCTGCTTCCACCCCACCTCCTGCTTGTGAAGTCAAGGAGAGTAAAAACTCATTACAGCTTTGCTATAACTATTCACGCACTAGAAGGAAGTTCTGAAACGTAGGTACTAAAAGGTTATGATCAGTCTTTGCCCTATTTTAGAAGTTCAAGGGCTCCAGAGGCCTCTCTCAAAACTTTTTTATTTACCTGTTGCTGGCTTACATATCGCTTCTGCAGAAATCAGAAATAGATAAGTACCCATTTCTAACTAGATCTATCTAGAAACAGTCTGTCCCTCTTGTACAAACCACTAGAGGGTATTCTGTATTTGTTTCTGCCAGAACAATAGAGGAATCAGACGCAGGGAATTTTCCTTGTAATTTCCATATTAAGAACAATAATACAAGTAATTATAAATCCAGTCTGACAAAGTCTTTATGCACTTGTAAAATAACTTTGAAAAAATTAATTATTTAAATAAATAAGAATCTCAGTTTATTAGAATACTTGAAGAAACAGATCCACCTGTCTGTTACCTTCAAAAAAAAAAGAGTCCAATTTACTAAGCCTGCTGAGAAAAGTGCTAATTAAAGTAGGTCATAAACGTTCTGTATGAAGATGATTACCTGAATTTGAATTAAAAACAAAAAAGTCAAGGCTTCTCACAGGGGCTGGGATAAAAGGTTACTTACCAGCTAGCTCTTATGCCAGGAGTTTCCACACCTAACACAGCTGGAATGTGGCCTTAAAGAAAATCTGCATTATAAACTGCCTCTGAACTGCTTCACCTGCTTGTGAAACAAATTTAAATGACTTCTGAAAGCTACAGAGGTAGCAGTTCATTTGGATTGCAAAGCAGTATAGAAAAGGTAAGTGTCTTCCCAGGCTAGCAATCTACATATTAAAGACATAAAAAGAATTACTTGGAGTCATAAAGACCAGTGCCAAAACAAATTCAAGAAGACCCATGGCAAATGAACTGGTGATTCTGGGTAGCAGTGTCCGTGTTCATGGGTTATTTATCTTACATAGTCTTAAAATGTTGTTGTACGTTATAAAAATTACACTACACTTCAACATGGCATTGCCCAATATTTTTAGGCCCTAAAGGAATAGCTTTGGGAAATGGCAATTTCCATGAGAATTTCATGTCTAGACTACATTTGATTTTCAATAGTTTAATTCTTTGCAATATAGAAATAGAATTTCTGGAGGGTATTTTTTATACTTTTCAACTAGTCATTTGAGAACCATTACAGTTTCTTCTATGCTTGACTCTATGTGGAAACTGTCTATATAAAGATGATATATGAACTTCTGGAATACCTGTATAAAACAGAGTGAATCATTTATTTCCAATTCTGTCTTTCAGACTCCAATTACAGTTATTTGAACTTGCTAACAAAACCACCTGTAATCAGATCATTATGGAACAAACAGAATGTGAGACCGAGATAGAGATTAAATCAAAAGCTTTATGTAGGATTGTTTTAAATGGCGGTGGTGGGGTTGCTATTTTCTTGCTTTTATGTTGAGCAGAGTAAATTATCTAGGACAGATGTTTCTCTGAACATAAAGGAAATGATCAGTTTACTGAAAAAGGGTAAAGATCTTGCGTCTTACAAATGTAGGAACTACACTCCGAGTATTATACCAGCAATGCAAAAATGTTAAGAAGCATCTGTCTCTCTCCTGTCATGCTACTTCTGAATTCACACGCTCCCAGATAAAAGAGGAACTTAATAATGAATTAGACAATAGTTAGTCTCCTATTTCTTAAACTGGGATTTTATCATACTAATTTTTCAAGGAAAGATTAGAGAAATAATAATTCATTTTCAAAATCAATTTTCAAAGTAAATCACTTCCAATTTCCACAGGATACATAACCATTTTGCTACCATATTTAGTAGATCACCTTTTATTTGCCACTTCAAACAGTTTTATAACACATAATTATCTGTAACCCGATGCTGGATATCTCAGGGATAGATTTAGAGTCAATTAATATATGTCTTGCTCTGATCCTGCCTTAAATACCTGCTGCAGCTTTGCACGGGAGGAGGTGTTTACATGATTCATGATAAAGCATGCAGCACCTGTCCATGGCAGAGGGAGAAAGCTGAGTCTTGCCTCGTGGCCATTTTATTAGAACTTGTCCAGAGCTACTGATTCACCTTCTGTAAACTCACTCTGTGTCAGCTTCTTTGGGCCAGACTAATTGTTGTGAATCCAAAACATGCCACTCATTTGGATTATCAGATTATTAATTTATAGCTTTCCTTTGACCTAAAACAGCTTCTTCTTGATTGTAAATATTTCCATACTGGTTAGATATGAGCAGAAAGATTATGCTGAAGTAATTTGTTGCCAAGAAAATACAGAAAAATGATCAAGAAAATACACTGGTATCAGAAAGATGTAAAAAGCCCCCAAATGGGAATGTCCCATTGCCCAACTGGTAGCTGTGGTTTGTTAGGGGTGTGCAGCAATAGGACTCTAGTTAGTGTGACATGAGACTTAACCATCACAGGTAAAACTGCAGAAAGGTGTATATGTTCATATGTTTGTGTATTGATGTACACTAAAATTACTTGCCAGCTCAGCACGCACAGCCTCTTCAAAATCCTACTAGAGGCCTACCTGTATCTTCAGACGAGTGTTTATTTTTTGCTTAGCGTGGCCTACAACACGGATGGCCCACAGGTCTGCCAGAGGACTGGCCTAGGATGCAAAAAAAAAAAAAAAATTCTCAAATTGAAAATGTTGGATTCAACTCAGTAGAGACATGCAAAAATTCATACTTAGGTGTAAGAAATCAATCGAGTAGAATACCAAAGATGCAGCAGAACATGGAAATCAATAGAAGTCTAGGAAATACCGCATGGTAAGACTAAAGGAATGAAGCAGATTTCTTTAGTCGTTAGAGGAGATTATTAGGAAAACATGGTAATAGTTTTAGTAGGCAGCGGGGAAGGATTAAAAAGGGATGAAGGAACACTCATGTTCTCCACATCCACTAGGGGTTAGACAAGGACTAATGAATCTCAATCACATTAAGAAAGACTTAAATTGAATATTAGAAAACTTTGTAGCAGTAAGAGCAGATAAACAGAGTACCTCGTGTAGGAGATTTGGGAAATCTTTCAAGTAAGTTATAGGTATAATTAATCCTAACTTTGGAAAGCAAGGGGTAATCAATCAGATGATCTCCAGAGGACCCTTTCAGGATTGTACTCTGAATTCTGTGGTATTTAAACATCTCTTTGACTTAGAATTCTTTTCTTTAGTTTGGTTGATACATAATACATAATACCTCTTGGCTGCAGATATGTCAGACAACATTATAATTCAAGAGATGAGACGCATTGCAGGATTGTTTGCTAGATAAAGCCTTGAAAGGCTGCTCACGTTTTCATTGCAAACCAGTGTAGAAATATGAGAACCAAAGTCCCCATTTCAAAAGCTCCTTCCAGTTTCTGGTGCCACATATTTTTCTCCAGAAGCATTAAAAGCTCCTTACACTGCCTTAGCCCGTGTAAGGCTAATTCAGAAATTTTAACTAGTAGAATCCCAAGATAGGTACTTAGACATCGCACCACCCAGAATTAATGACTATGTTTAAAAATATAGGTCCATATTTTTTTCCAATTGCCCACATGAAAACAGTTGTAGGGTCATTTATTTCTTCCTTGAGGAAAACCAAACTTTAAATTTCTGCACACTGCAGCCAGTAACACTAGAATGACCTAAACTCTAAACTCACACTTGATCGTGCTTCTGCACTCCAGAATTCATCCAAGACCACACAAGCCAATACTAAGCAACTTGTCCGAGGTTGGTCTGTGTAGCCTTGTGAGGAATTTTAGAGTGTAGCAGCCAGTTGTTCATGCTTGCACGCAATATGGTTACAGAATTATTAGGACTTTTAAAGTACTTTAAATGCTAGAAACATAAGATATAAAAACCACTAAGAATTCATCGCAGGCATTGTTACCAAAAATAAATTATCAAGACTTGAGAATGTTAAAATCTTCCCAAAACCTATAATCTTTATCCCATACTTAAACAACACTGGTCCCTTCTCCATCCCTTCTCTTAATGGATTCAAAATATCTACAATTAGATCTACTTTTTTCCCTCTATCACGGCATCACAACTAAGTTGAAAGTTCAGTTCCAGTCTTTCCAGTCAGTATCTTAGCTACCTGCTGCATGACATAAAATTCGTATAGTGACTGTTTAGCTCTCTGTCATAAAATTTGCAGTACAGCTGAAAGTAATTGAGTTAATGGTAGTGAAGACTGAGCTATTTTCCCACTCTTCAGGCAAATCAGAGCCTAATAACTTTGAATGATGCTCACAGAACGTTACAGGGAAGTTTGCATCCTGCTGCCTATTTTATCCTACTGGATAAGCTAAAAGATGACTGTTGAGTTGCCAAATTGATACTTTCCTTTATCACTTAGGATGGGATTTCTCTCAGCCATCTAAAAGTTAGGTCCCTGCTCCAAGGTAGTTATTCCAGACACTCTTTATCATTGTCAGAAAAAGACAGAAACCCCTAGAGCATGACTCATCCCATCTATGTACAACATTTATCTAGTAGATTTATCCTTGCCAGGAGACACCTTCTGCCTCTAATGACTGAGTAAATCATGGATACATAGCTGGGTCCACAGACCTGACACATAAATAGTTAAAAGGGTAAAAACTGAATGCTACAGTGCAGTTTACCCAAGTAGCTTCAGGCATTTCGCTGAGGTGCCTACTTTAGGAATGCAGCCATCATAGACTCGCTCTGCAGGACCTCTCAAGTTCATCTCAAATCCTGAATGGTGGGTGAGGAGGGAGGAATCACTCTGCAGAAGTACCTGTCTCTCTCCATTGCCTGCAGAAGGTACCTAACGAGAGCAGGCCTCTAATTAGCGCATGAAAGGTAAGGTATGTAGATGAATTCAGGACCTAAATAGTCAGTTATTCACACAGAAAATGAAAAGTAATTTCTCTCCCTAGGAGATGGAAGCACTTTCTGCACCATATAGCACTACTCAGGATGTGATAAAGGACAATGTGAATATCATCATACAAAATTACTCAATTTGAGAGTCAGTGCACAGTCTGAAGGCGTGCTAGGGACCCACTGGGGCAGCAACTGTCTGGTTTAGAGGCTCATCTACATTTTCTCCAAGATACTGCATAACTGAATACTTGATGTTTAGCCTAATTTTCAGTAAAATCATATAAAGATAAATTCTAATAATTGCCTACTTAAAAGGAAAAAAAAGACAAAAAGTAAAATGAAAACATGGATATCGGTAACTTTTCCAAAGAGCATACAGCGTTAAACAGTTTAATCAAAGCATAGCCTGTACCAAGTTAGCTCTAAAGATGCCCACTATGTAAACAATTATTATCAAATTGCTGCAGTAATACACTGTACAAGGTTTTTTTATAAAGAACAAATATAGGACATCAGCATGGTCATCAATAGGGCCTGAGCAGGAACTGGGCCAGATTCAATAATGAGTAACTCAAAGAAAACAAATGCAGACACCACTACAAGCATGCACATGTACAAACCCTTTGGTTTTATTAGTTACACTGGTGGGGCTAGAAATCTAGTTTTAGAAAATCTGGAACACTAACAAATCCTGAGTGCTTCATGAGTGCCATCGCCAAGCACTTGTTCATCTCCCCATAACATAAACTAAAGGAAAGCTCAAAATTGATTTGTGTAACAGATTGATTACCCACAGTTGGGCCTAAAATACTTTGCAAGCAAAGGAACCACCCTCTTAGATTAATTTACTTTCAAAAACAGATGCTAAAACAAACCAAAGTAAAGGAAATGTCCAGTAGAAACCCAGCAGCAGATACCATCCTGATCTTGAGAGGTGGGCCCATGGGAATCTCATGAAGTTCAACAAGGCCAAGTTCAAGATCCTGCACATGGGTCGGGGCAATCCCAAGCACAAATACGGGCTGGGTGCAGAATGGATTGAGACCAGCCCTGGGGAGAAGGACTTGGTGGTGTTGGTTGATGAGAAGCTCAGCATGACCCAGCAATGTGTGCTTGCAGCCAAGAAGGCCAACCGTATCCTGGGCTGCATCAAAAGAAGCTTGGCCAGCAGGTCGAGGGAGGTGATTCTCCCCCTCTACTCCGCTCTCATGAGACCCCATCTGGAGTACTGCATCCAGCTCTGGGGCCCCCAACATAAGAAGGACATGGACCTGTTGGAGCGAGCCCAGAAGAGGGCCACGAAGATGATCAGAGGGCTGGAGCACCTCTCCTATGAAGACAGGCTGAGAGAGTTGGGGTTGTTCAGCCTGGAGAAGAGAAGGCTCTGGGGAGACCTTATAGCAGCCTTCCAGTACCTGAAAGGGGCCTACAGGAAAGCCGGAGAGGGACTTTTTACAAGGGCATGTAGTGATAGGACAAGGGGCTTTAAGCTGAACGAGGGTAGATTTAGACTAGATACAAGGAAGAAATTCTTCACTATGAGGGTGGTGAGGCACTGGAA
>NW_009235750.1:38335-53221 GCF_000690835.1 Fulmarus glacialis
GGGCTTTGGGCAACCTGGTCTAGAGGAAGGTGTCCCTGCCCATGGCAGGGGGGGGTGGAATTAGAGAATCTTCAGGGTCCCTTCCAACCCAAACGATTCCATGATTCTATATGGGGTGGCTGCCCATATGATCGTGGCTATGGTGTGTGAATGAATGCGTGTTATATAAGCCAGTCATAAAGCAGAAGGAGGAAGAAAGGAGCCGGCATTTCTTCAGTCTGTTCTCTGCGCCATAGGTAAAAATGTGCCTGGGAAAAATCACCCTAGTGTACTGCTCATGCCTTTTCAGCAGCACTTGAAAATACAGTATACATTTGCTGTGATATACATTGTATATCACAATGAAAGAATATATCTGCAAAACAGGGAGAAAAATTATCCTTTTTTTTTTTTATTCAGCTAAGCTATAAATTGCCATCTGGAAACAGGAGTCATAAAATGTAGCAAAATAGGTAATGACAACAGACAAGCTCAGGAAGAAAAATTGTTTGCATCACCCTCGCCGTTGCTCCCAGTCTGGGTTCCATATCTCAGCAAGGTGCAATCTGTCTGGGAGCTCTGGGAGCACGCATGACTCTCTTATGGCAAATTCTTCCTCTAAAAATTAACTCACTGCCCTGGATTAACAGCTGGTACTTAGCAAATAGTGTCTATGCTCTACTGATTTTACCTCCTTTATAGCTTTCTCTGTGACTGCCCTTGAGTTAATGATTACATCATGCATTAGTAGGGTAGTGCTCGTCATTCATTTCCCGACATAGTGAGCGTTGTCACGTGCTGGATCCTAAGCAGATCTAAGCCAGCCTAAGTCCTGTGTAATTAACTTCGGCCCAGCACATGGAAGTGTGTTGACAATGAGCATCATTCTCCCCATCAGTTCTGCAAAAGGAGGATGGGAGAATTCAGATGGATGATACGAAACAACCTGGCATCTTTTTGCAGATCATAGCGCTTCGGTTGCAAGTGAATGTCTCTGCATCGCACTGCAGGGATTAGAAAACTGCAGGATGAGTTGTGATGGCCTAAAACGCTTCAGTTCTTTTAGTTCTCATCCAAAATAATTCAGACAATGATAATTTGCATATTAAGTGAAATATTTTCTATTTTTCTTATACAGGAACAAGGTGCCAGATTAACTTCTTTTACTGAAAGTATCAATGATATTGAGGTTAATGCCATTTCATTTTCTGAATATAGCTGTCAGAATCTTACAAGTGAGATAAAGTTTAATAGGTTACCTGGTCTGTTCTTTAACAATTCACATATTCTTTTCAAAAACTTCCCATAAAACAAAATAATCTTACAACTTTCATTTTACCTTAATATTCACCAGACTTTCCCTCCTTTCCTAGGTTTAATCCATTGTTTTTATTTATAACCTTTGACACCACACAAGATAGATCCTCCCTTTCCTTATATCTACAGCAATTTTTTATTATGATTTTGTCCTCTTTTACCACAAATCATTGTGTAATCAGTGATTTTTATCTTTTTTTATGTATATGGTGGTCTTTTCAATGCCTGTTCATGTTCTTTTTCCCTAAATTGCTTATAACGCTTACTATATTTTTGGGGGAAGGGTCCTGCTCAGATCAGTGTGCAATATTGCAAATGCAGGGATACTGCTACATGATGTCACACCGCTACATAAAATTTGATTTTTTTTTCCCCCCAGTTAGATAAAGCCACTAGTTAGTCAGCCACTGATATTTGTTATTTTCTTTTAGCATATCTTTTCCTAGATACAACTCTTTCACTAAGAATATGCTTTATATTATTCTACTCCAACTATCCTTCTTTCTTTGAGGGAGAAAGATTTTTCCTCCTCTGATCGCTACTGCTAAGTTTACCCTATGCCCACTGGCCTGTGAAACTTGAGCAATTTACTACAACTAATTCCCTGAGAACTGCTACTAACTCAGAAAATGTACTCTGGTTCCCAGCAAATACATTTTACTTATTCAGCGGCTCTTCTTGTCTCCAAGGGAAAATCAAGCAGAGATAGGTCTTTTCTTGCTTTTGTTTGTGAATAACTCTGAGTTTGATCATGCAAGGTAAAACTAAAACACTGCAGAATGGAAATATAGCTTGAAAAGAATCAGCATCCTCTCATACCACAAATTTTCTTAATAAAGGGGAGAAAGGAAGAGAACTTGGCCTTACATGGGAGAATTAAGGAGCAATTCAGAAATAGGATGAGAGGGTAAAGAAGGCAATCAAATGCTAAAAAATCATAGGTTGCTAATAGAAAGGAACAAAGAAAAGAGAATAAATGTGTATTGACTGAGGAGATCAAGTAAATATATTTATTTACTGCATTCATCACCAGTTCTAAAAAAAAAGCTGATAAAATGCCTTGCCTAAGGATCTGATGCTGTGCCATCAAAATTAACGTCCTTTTTTTTTTATTGACTGTACTATGAGTAGGACCAGGCTCTAGAGTTACCTAAAGATTTAGAATGTAAAGAATTTAGTGGTATAGGGCTGTTAAATTGCCATGAGCCAAGGGAGAGGATTACTTTGTAAATGGATCACAGGAACAACTGCTCTGCAGTGTTGCATTTTTATGGTGAAACTTGGAGTGAAAATATTTTCAGGAGCCACAGGAAGGCAGTGTGTAACAACTCCATAGTAGTTTTGAAAGCTTTATGTCTGATATCTGAGGAAAGGACGTGTGATATCTATCAGTCATTCTACCTTAGCTCAGTTTAGAGTTGGTCGATTATTTTTCAGTGGCACATTATTTTCAGGCAGAAAATGCTGACTTTTGACCTTTTGCTTAATTCTGACCTTATAGTTTTGATTGCTATAATGTAAATGACTGATACAATGTAAATTTGCATGTAAATAATCACAGGGGTGTTTGACTTTTATAACATTTCCATCTTCAAAGTGGAGTCAGCCTTCTGTGAATGCCCTGAAGCGACTGCAAAAACGTGAATTTAGGTCAGTAAAAGATGAGATGTGTCAGGCAGCAAAATGCCTAAAGCCACAAACATTCAAGCGTCTTTCACAGTCCGTGCTGGCCAGCTGCCCCTGGGTGGGGAGACAGGATGCTCTTTGAAGTTTCTTTCCCACAACGAGGAGGCTACCCAGGACCCATGAGTACCAATTTCAGAGACAACTAATGCAGGCAGTAGGCAAAGATCCCCTCACTCTCCTTTTGGCTGCCATGTTTTAATGGCCCAGATGCTCAGATCAGTAGCCAGGGTATATGGTGCGACCCAACCTGTAATTGCATTCCTTCATGTCCCTTCAGAGGAACTGGCAGGCAGAGTGGGTAAACCCACACCTCCTCACATGTTCACATCCAAAAGGGCTGCAGACAAAATCCCTGCTCTTTCCTGCCTTTTCAGGGTCCAAAGTGTAAGATATTTTGAAGGGAATGACTCCAAACCTGCTTGAACGCCTCCTTTCTAGTTCCACTCCTCCTCTAATCTTGTCATTATTCCATCTTTGTCCATGTGGACAATTGTAAGAGTAATAGCAACTATTAATCCACTGGTGAACAGTGTGTGATTTACATTTATGGAGGGAAGTGATGGGGCACTGGTGTGTAAAATCCCTCAAATATAGGTACTGAGTGGCTGGCATGTGTCCTGGTGCAAGGGACTAATCTAGTTGTCCTGTCCCCAGTGCTCCCTCTCCGCTATCTCCATCTTTAGAAATCTGGCCGTACCAGCCTGCGGTCCTGGGTAAGCTGAATTCCCTGCACAGTGGATAGCCATGTCTCTGACCCATCTGTATGGAAAATAAGAGTTTAAAGATTTCTGCACAAAGAATTCACAATATTACTGGTTCCGTTGTAAAATTTTCCTAACATTTGACCTACATTTTTCTTTTGGATCACCATATTTTATAACACAGTAATATTAATTTTTTCCCCCACCTTTAGCCTGATACTCAGCCTGTTTGGCCATAAAGTGATCATATGAACTTTCCACATATTTTGCTATTTTCCTAAGGGAAGAATATATTTTCTTTCAAATGTCATTTTTCCAAGTTAATTAGTTAACATTAATACAGATTTTTCGTTATGCAAATTAGCTTACAAGCCCATGAGCTATTGCGGCTGTTGCTGGTATTCTTAACTAGCTTAGTCCTGCAGGACGACGTGGAACAGACTCACACAAAGGTTTCGCTACAAGAAAAAACCCCTTATTATCCTGCTCACCTCACAGGGGTATATTTCAGCCAAGCAGAATTTCAGAAGCAGCTGTTTGCTGATGGGTGAATGTCTATCGTTGAACTCGGCTGGATATAACCTCTTGATAGGGGATATAGAGAATTCTTGCAGAAGTTAAGCGGAAAATTGAGGAGGAAGAATAGTTTTGCTGAAGCAATAGCAAATGCACCAGTAGCAGGGGATAGCAATGTTTCAGTGAGTTTTGCAGCTTATATGTGGTAGGAAAGAACAGCTGGCTTGTGACCCTTAGAAGAGAAGTTTTTTGAGGTATTTGCTCTTTGCAGTGCGGAAAACTAACAGCATTCAAGCCCCAAAGGGAAGAACCTTCAATTCTGCCCAAAGCCAATAAACTCAGTGTCTGGTTTTGTGCCCTTTTTACATGCTAGACTTTCTACGTTGCCTAAATTGTTGGTTAAAGTAAAAAATCTGATTTTATATACATAAGTATAAATATTAAAAACAATGTTTTCATAAATAAGAGGAAATTCAGCGACCTGAATATTCAGAAGTGGTGTTCAGCTTGCAAAAAGCTGTCCAGCTGTAACTGAAACTCATCTAAGTTTCCTGAACCAGGCAACTTTCCTAGGTGAGGTTTTCTAATGCAATTTCCAGTAATTTCTCTGTTCTTGATTTTGGTAGGATCATCAGAGTAGGATATCTTGTGGTATTTTTTGCTATTTCTATTTCCAATTTAAAAAAACAAAATTATTGCAAGGAGCATGGACTGTGACAGGCTGAAAAAAACCTCTCTCCTTTTTTTTCTAAGAGTTCAAACTTAGTTTTCTTTAGGCTTTGGGCAAGGATCACTGAAAGGTGCAGGGGACTGTTACTGAACCTTCTTCTCTAGCCCCAGTTCTTACTCGAGTTTGGGTGGTATTTCTTATTCCTATTTTCAGTGCTGTAATCCATGAATTACCATTATCACTATATGTTAGACCAGAGGGAGTAAGGTTTAGGCCCACAGAGCCTCTTAAGTATTTAAAGCATTTCAAAGCCTGAATTCTATTTAAATCAGTTGGAGCTGGTTGGTAAAATACATTCTTAAACACGGATTGTAGAGTCTGCAGTGTAAATGTTAGAAAAAATATCCCCATCGCCTGTTTATTTGCATTCTAAATATCTCAGGCTTTGAGACGTTAAACACCCTCTGCATAGGTGGAAATGAGCAAATGATACCTAGTGTTCTGCAGAATGCATCGAGCAAATGTTTTAGAGTAGTTTGACTTTAGTATTTAAAGGGCAGGAGGTAGAGCTGCTAGAAAAACTGTTTTGCATTAAAAAAAGGCACTACTTTCAATTAAACATCTTTCTAGAGATATGTGAAATTCTTTACTTTTTCTCCAACATAAAATCTCAGTGAAAAGGGGAGAGAAAGTTGCAACAATATCAAAGTATTCAGGGAAAAAAGGTGGTTTGTCATTTGAAATGACTTTTCAATTTCATTTTGATTTTGTGTTTAGTTAGAAGTTAAAAAGCTGAAGGCAAAATCATTTGTTGAAATGAAACATCTATAAAAGGATTTTTTCATTTCCTGACTGAAAAAAACTTTGGAGTCTTTAAAGTGATAGCCAGAGAAGCATCTGGGTTGCATTATCTGAATCCCTTGGAAATAAGAGGACATTACTGCTGGAAAATGCAGTTGAAAATAAAGATCTCTCACAGTTGTTCCAAATCTTTTCTTTTTTTCCCCAAGCCTTGCCTTTTGCCTACGGGTTTCTTTCAGAAGCCCTGGCACTGCCCTGGTTCTGAGGGTCAAACCTGGCCCACAGCACCGACACCTCACCCTTGGCAGGAGCAGGATTAGCCCCTCCTCTGGGTTGCTCCTCTGCAGCAGGTGGGGTCACGCCATGGCCGGAGCCTTTCCCTTCAGGGCATTAATCTGAGGAAAAAGCAACTGAATTCCTACCCCATTGCCTGCATTTCTACCCTACCTGTTGCACTTTTCTCTTTTTGCTATTCATCTCTTTAGGAAAAGGAAAAGGAGGAGGTATATTTTGACAGGTGAAACTTTATTTATGATTTAATAGAAAAACCTGTTTGCATTCTCACTTCTAAAATCTTGCTTCGTTGATTTGTCTTATGGGCTGCTTTATGCTGCTTACTAGTTGAACTAATGGTAAAAACAGATTTATCATAATGTATGGCCCCCCAATGTGTAGATAAACAGGGATACAGCAGGCCCTGCTGAGGCTGTAAGGTGTTCTCTTACATCGAAAATAGGTGGTGTAATAACAGCTGAAAAATGATTCTATTTCATATATTGCTCAACTGCGTAAAAGATGATTGTAGTACCTTGATATAAATACTTCCAAGTGACAGCACTTTTTTTATTGCCATTAGCATGTGCAAACACAGTGAGCTGGCAAAGATTAACAGGCTCTACCATTTTGTATCGACGGAGTTTGTCTACCTGCCAGCATCATGTTCCTTCCCTAACTGTGTCTCTCTAAGAGAAGAACGTGACTTTTTGAAATCTCGCTACCATTACTATTGTCATTAATTTAGTAGGAAGACAACATCTTGAGTATGTGTCAGTTCTGAGAGTTATTTTTGATGTTGTATCCCAAATTATGTCTGTTAAGTAGATATTTTATTGTATACAATGCCAGACCAGTGGGAATTAATGTACACAATAAAACCCAAACACAGTCTTGTTATCAACACTAACACTGTTAAGAGCAGTAACCAATGCTGTAATGTTTACACTGTCTGTGTGCATGTAAATAAATTTGACAGATTGAGCAATATGTTTATGAAATTATGCTCAGTATCCTCCAAGAACAGCTTTTAGTAGATACTTCTCACAGAGTTCAGCTATTTTTTTCCCAAAGGAAGCAATGTGTATTTTAAGTTACTTGCTATTTCTGTGCATAAAGTGCTAGATTTTTTTTTTCTCGCTAGTTAGGATATTAGAAGCTATGTGCTAAAATGTGGTAAAAATGAGGGGACTGTGCATTTTAGATGCTAAGTGATTTGGAGGGGTTTCCAAGCTTGTCAGCAGAGAATCTGTGTGGTAGAGCTACTCTTTCGCTTAATTTAACTTGTTACTAAAGGAGGTTCCCTCAAATCTGTTTTCATTTTCCTTGTATTTCTATTTCTCTACATTCCTGACCTCTCTCTATTCAATCCTAAGGTTAAATGAGGCAGACAATGCTTTAATAAATATGTAAATTCCAGTCAGGAAAAGAAATTGTATTAGGAGTAATTGGTGCTAGTATTTCCACAGCAGATCTCATGAGGATGATGAACTAAGAAGCTTTTTGAAGGTGAAAAACAATCATGGACTTTTGTATGGCCGCAAAATACGTTAAGGACAGCAGCCAGAGCAGTTCCAAGAGGTCTTAATCCAGCACTTCATCCATGGCCTGCAGAGCCCTCACCTTACAGGGAGGGATCTGTTTTTAAATGTGTTTCTTGTGGGCTTCAAAAAACTCTCTTGCCCTGCCTTTCTCAAAACAAACACCCACCTAAGGCCTGTTGCTGGGAGTTTAAGGAACTTGAGCCTTCTTCCTGCTGCACCAAGATGTTAGGAAGGGACCAATGTCACAGCGTCCAAAGCTTCTCATGGATATGGCTCATCTCATGCCTGGAGCCCTTACCTTCCATGTCTTGGTGATTGTTCGACAAAAAGGGTTCAAACACTTCTCTGCTGTGGCCCTGAAGGCACTGATGGCCTTTCTGTCCCTGCCCAGCCTCCCCTGGGGCCTCCCTCCACCCCAGCCCGTGGCCCAGGAGTCCCATTTCAGCTCAGCCCGGGGCTGTTGGTCCTTGCCCCAGAGAGGTTGCAGGGGTGCCCGTCTCCAGCCCTGTCTCTGGCCCTGTCTCCTGGGTGGGTGCCTTGGACCCATGCTGTCGTCTCGTCTCCAGCCCCATCTCCTGCTGCTCCTGACTGGGCTCTCTGGACAGCCCCTGGACCTGGCTCATCACTTGCCTCGTCTGGGGCTGTCGATGGGCCCCGCTACCAGCACCTGGCTCTGCCCGCCGTGTCCAGCCCCCATGGGACAGCGCCTCTTGGTTGTTGGGGTCACCTTTGGCAGCCCATCCCTCCTGGAGCAGCCAGCCCTCTCAGTCCCAACACCCTCATCTTTGGCCTTCTGTTCTGAGAAAATAATCATGTTATATGTACAAAGAACAAAAGCTCCCTATTTTTTCCACTGTAGTGTTTCAGCAAAAGTACTTCTGATTTTTTGCATCACTATCTAAAGATTCACCAAGCTTAGTTAGAAGTGCAGGAGGCCTGGGTTTAAGTCTCTGCTCCCAAACAAGATCAGCAAACAGGTCTTTCAAATGCTTTTCCTACAATACTAGGCTGTTGAATAAAATGAGATAGAGTTGGGGTTTATCAGTATCAGCTAGCTCTCCCTCAGATATCCAGGAGATATGTTCTAAGGACACTTAGCAAATCGCTCTTTGCTGGTCAGATAGATGAGACTTCCAGAGAATCCCACCAAATTGTAAATGTGAAATAGGTATCCACATAGCCAGGTGGCAAGAGGGGTCAGGTGGTGATGAGAGATTACTAGGAAACTGTGATGTGCTGAAGGAATGTAGCAGTCTAGAGTGCTAGGAAATACCTGAGCAGAGGTTTTTTAGGGGTTTGGTAACATCTGCATGCTAGGTGTAAGCATTTTGGCTCATTGTGGTTGCTACCAGTCCACATCTATTAGTAAGCATAGCGAAACAAACCATCTTTGTGAGTGTCCTCATGCATTAGGACACAGCCATTTCTTTTCTAAACGCAAATTTATGCAGACTAAAACCCCCAAACCCCAGTGCAAAGAGTTGTCAAAACACATGGTGATGAGTTACTTGTCTATATACATTATATGGTACATTATAACTACCCTGTTCTGTGCCAGGTATCTCCATGCGGTTGGCAGGTATGACACAGGATGCACAGGAGTCCCATGTCCCTCTGGGACAGCAGCTGGAGGCCAGGTGGGATATAACTGAATCCCACCCTTAGCTTAGGAATGACCCAGCTCAACCAGTAGCAGGCTTAAACCAAAATAAGCAAATTCATGCAGTTTTTTTACCTGGTTCTGATGAGATCTGCTGCTTACAAGGCTCTGCAGGAGAGAGCTACCAGAACTGCCTGTTCCCAGGCTACCTTACCTTTATACTGGCTGGCAGAAATCCAGTTCTTCCAGTCCTTCCCTAAGTGGCACGGAGTGAAGTTTGTGGCACACCACTTATGCCCACATTCACTTGTTACAGCATGTACTCTTTGGCACGGTAAACAAAGCGATCCCAACCTCCTCCCAGCGTTTGAAATCAGGAGGGGTGAGGGCTCTTGGTATGCAGACGGAAGCGCTCGGTGCTTTGTAAAAACTGACGTCCCTGATCAGAGATGTAAAGAGAATGGAAACCAGCCATTGGAAAATCTGCAAGCTTCTGAAACGTCGGCACGAGTCAGAAGTGTGACAGACAACAGCCGGAGGCTTGAAGTGAGTGTGTTTGTACTTTTTACTGGACTCCTCTTGAACTAGTGCACCGGGCCTCCTTAGTCAAGCTAGACATAGCTCACTGGCAAGCCATGCTACGTAACAGCAGGCTATGGGGATGCTTGGGCAGCCCTAGCACATTTATGAAAGCTCTGCCCATATGCCAGTATGCTGCTGCGGACCCAGAAATGTTCTTTTCTGGTTACTCTGAGACCCCGTCCAGCAGAAGCAGGGCAGAGCTGCCGAGGAGCTGTACAAATCCTGCTCCTCAGGAGCAGGAGCGAAGCAAACAGGTGCCCACCTCTGCCAGTGTGAACGGACTGCATTTCTGATTCCCTCTCCTTGCATGGCCGGCCTAATCGCACGGAGAAGTTTGGTTTGTTGACCCTGTTGCTGTGCTGCTTCGCCAGCTGCCCGGGCTCCTGCCCGCAGCGCCGCGGCGCAGGAAGGGACTCGGAGCCGTTCAGAAGGCAGAGCCCTGGAAGCCAGCAACGGGACGCAGAGTTACCGAGGCAAGCTCAGTCAGAAGACAATTTTTTTTTCCTATCGCTTGAGTCATCCTGAAAAGAGATTTGGATTGCATTGTGTAAAGATATATACTCCATAGCAAAGTCTGGAATAAGGAAAGGTGATGTCACTCTTCTGTTTTCAGTTGCCAGAAAGGTTTGCCTTATTTTGGAAGTGGTCCTCTCCCAGGAAGTAATATGAAAAAGTCATAACTCTCACTATATTTGTTCATTTCTATACCATCAAATCTTTTGCTGAGCAAAGAGAAGATTAGAAATGTTGTCTTGCAATGTTTTTCAATGCAATGAATTGATCAGTGCTACAAAATCTATTTGAGAAACTAGGTAATCGCATTTCTCTAGGCAGATTTCAATAGATATGTGACTCTGTTCATGACCTTTTTCTGTCTGTTTCCAGTTAATATTTTATTGAGCAAGTTTTCTTCGAAGAACCTCTTGAGGAAAGAGCAAATTTTATTTGAAAGGAGAGAAAATTTCTAAACAGTAAATTTTACATTTTTTCCCATTAACACTTGCCTTGAAGCTTGATTGAAAGAATTTGATTCATCTGGTCAGAAAAATCAAGTCACTCAGAAAACACGGTAACATTGTGAGTATTATTCAGGGTATTATTCATTAACTTATCCTGAAAAAGGACAGAACATAAAATTTTAAAGATTTTAATGTAAAATCCAGTTACTGCATTATTCTCAAGAAGCAGGCAAACCACGTAAATAAAGCTAATCTGCTACAGCTAAAGGAAATTTCTATTTCATAGGTTTGGTGGTACCATAAAGAAATACCTTTTCATAGACCGTAGTTCTTTCTGTTGATTTCTGTATACGCAATAACATTTTCAGCAAGTAGGCGAGACAGTTCTTCCAGTGCTATTTGTCTATAACTCCGGTTTTAATACTGTGAACTAAATAAACATCAACAAGGGACCACATGGGAGATTCACAGCTCTTCTCCCAGTGGTGCCATACGCCCGAAGCTGTGTGCCCAGGGGGGCCTTGACCCCACCACTACAGACCAGGCTGTTCAAGAGCAGCGCTGGGCCCTGTGAACAGCCTGTGACAGCAAGGCAGGACACCAGAGCCACTCACTTTGCAGAGATTTGAGAGATGCTTTTCAGTCAAGTGCCTCCTTGCTTTCTAGATCCTGAGCCTGAGGACCATGGTTTGAGGCTTGCTTCCACAGGCTGAGTCGTCAGTAACTTAGGACTTTTCTATTCAGCAGCTGGAATGGGGAGCGGATGGATGGGGAGGGCTGGGAATGCTGCTGTGGGCTTGCTAAAGATGTGCATTTAAAGTGAGTGGGACTGATTGTATTAAAATCCTCGTGTGACACTTTTATTCAAAAGTAAAGGGCCTTTGCTCAAGTTGCTTTAAGTCACTCTAGGAGTAAAGGGAGACAGGGTGAATTAAAGCTACTTTTACGAGTTAAAATGCATTCAAGAAAGGATACGATGTAGTTTAGCTAAACCAGTTAAGACAGATAAACTGCTCAGAGCTTCACTTGGCAAAGTCTGAAAGCCCCTGCTGATTGCAATTCATGTTTTTAGTTCTTTTTATGCAAGTCTGTATGTGTTTTTTTTTTGAATGAATGAATGAATGAATGAAAGCGCCCTGTACAGATAGACCATGGGTCATTTCTGGTACCTTTCCTCGTGTTTAGCTGCTTTCAGTGAGAACAGATAGGATCAGGAGTTCAACAGATGTATGCTGCCGTAACTGCACTGACTTGACAGGAACTATGTCAGTGCTTTTAACCACAGGCACTGAAAAAAGCATGAGAAAGACCCCAGAGGAATCACTATAGATTTCTGAGGCAAGGAAAGGACCATTTGTCCATTGGGCCCTCCCTGTGCTGTGCTCAAGGATGTCTTCTTTCGCAGGATGTACAGTTGCAATAGTTTGTGATAAGGAGGGATCCTGTTCATCCTTTGGCTTTAGGGGTAGCACATTCATTTGGGGTCCAGGGGCTCTTGTCCTGATCTTGGCTTAGCTACCAGCCAGATGCAAGATAAGCCAAGATAATTTGTCTCTTTGGACTACAGTCTGACTATCTGTAAAATGGTTGTTTATGGCCTTTGTAAAGCACTTCAAGATTCACAGGCTGGACGTACTGTAAAAGAGCAGGTTATTATAGGAATCATTACGCAAGTGACTTAAAAGCCACCAACTATTAAAAACAATAGGCATTAACCTCTTACTGACATTTGGCTTTATGAGCTTTCAGTCATTTCTCCACACCACATAGATTAAACCTAGTGTGGCTTGAGCAGTGGTCCAGCACCTCTGGGAAGTGTTGGCCTCTGGGGCAGAAGTTTTATAGCTGATCTGCAGAGAACATCTACTGTGTTTGAGATACATTGGATCCGCGGTATGCCTGAAATAAACGTGCTGTTTCTTGAAAGGGTCAGAATCAATGCTCAAATGTCACTTACCTGATCTCATCTGTAGCCATGAATATGAATAGAAATCCCAGACAAAATTTTCAGCCAGAAGAAGGAAGCATGCTTGGAGAAGCTAACCCCAGCCAAATGCTTACCTTCATAAATGAAAGCTATTATTTCTTCTGTACTCTATATTTTGCTAGCCAGCACTGGAGGAAATCCTCCAGGTATTGAAAAACAATGGTAAATGTGCAGGAGTTAGCAAAGCTGGCTGGCTGCCAATACACCAGCCAAGGAGTTGTCTGATGGCCTCCACCAAGTAGCCCAGCAACTCACCTACCAGTGCTTCACCCCGCTGCAGAGCAGACGGGGCCACAGAGCCCAGCAGTCACATCTCACCTTCCCCTTTCCTCCAAAGCTTTGCACTGTTCAGACACTCCATCTGGACACAGCTCGGGTCCGTGTCATGGCCATTCCTCTCCCCGCCCGGGGCACGTGGAGGGTGGCAGTGTCAGAGACCAGGCTGCAGCCCCGGAGAGCACAGCCTGCTTGCAGCGCTGCAACCGGTGCCTGGCTGCACGGCGATGCTCGCCGCTGCCCTTGCTGCTCTGCCTTCAAATCCCACCACAGAGTACAGTCCCAGCGCTACAAAGCTGCGAAGCGAACATGTTCCTCTAAAACTCCGTCTGCCAAGATTCCACAGGACCGGTCACGCTGATAGTTCATTATAAAGCCCTAATATGTGTTTAATGACACCAAATTTTCTGCAATGCCAGTTGGTATTTTAATAGCCTTAATAATAGCACATATTAGTATGTACACACTTGCTTGTGTAACACTCTCCACCTTCACTGTGCTATGCCAGCAGTAACTAATGAATGCACATTCTAGGGAATTCATCCACCTGGAGCTAATTTCTCTGAGTAAAGCTTTAACCTCAGGGAAATGGGATGTGAGCTTGGTGTGGGAGTGGGTATGAGAGAGATTTGATGCTCTTTTGGAGTTACAGATCAGCTTCCAATTTCTGCTGATGCAGAAATCAGTTTAAAAATAGATAATTCCACTTGGGCTGTTTCTGTGCCTGCTGCTCCAGACCCAGCCAAGAACAGCAGACCTGCTGCAGAAGCCAAGGTGCCAAGAGGTAGGAATCCAAGACGGGGAGATACCAATGTGCTGTCTTTCAAACGGTCTTTTCCATCCATCCTCCATATGACAAAAAAAAACACTAACAAGAACAGAGGAAATGAAAAATATAATGGTTTTGGGGTGTCTGATGAGAGCATCTCACCAGCAGCCTCATATATGCAAGCATTGGGGAAAAGTAGCAAACCAGGCCTAAGACTATTTTAGGTCTTCTGTTTGGCCTTGAACATTCTGCTTTACCCAAAATACCATGCGATCATAGGCCTAATCTATGAAGTTGGCAAGATAAAATGTTAGGACGATAGACAGCAGGAGCAAGAAGAAAGCTGAATCGTACAGCTTGCTGCTGAGATCACCCCCAGCCCCTGGGCAAATGCTGTAACAATTTATAGCAAATGCTATAAATGCTTTTGAGGCTGTTACTTGAAACTTGGTTGTCAGCACCTCCGATAGGAGCCTGTACTCAGGTGATGCTGTGGACCCTCAGTGGGGGCAGATGTTGGCCAAAGTTGGGCCAACTTGTTCAGCTTGGGTATTTGACTTTTGCTCTCTGTTTGTTATACCCTTGGTCCACACACTGAGCATCAATACCTCTACATCTTACACAGATCATCCTTCACTGGCGCTATCCTTCCTGGGCCTATTTAGGAATCTAGTTAGCATCAAAGAGCTGGTGCTAATTTTAGGCACACTGTTATGCTAAGTAAGACATGTTTTGACTCCTAGCAGCTCCTGGGATGACATGGGTGGGATAGCAGTCTGACACAGTCACCCGGGCTCCTTCCTTTGGTTCTATGTTGATAGTCAATCCTTTGCCTTTGCTTACCCATCTGCTGAGAGAAATGATCCCAGCACAGAAGTCCCATATGACTGTATTCCCATTTCTCCCCCTTTCACGTACTTCCTGGCTCCTTCCCCCCCTGCCCCAAAAGCATGGTGAGGCCATAGCAGCTGCTTTGAGCAGGACCTGTAACCACTACCCGGGCAGCCACTGAAACTGCGGAGACAATTTTTGTTGCAAAAATTCCACCAGAACAGCCAGGGACTGAACTGGCGGTTGAATGCTATTTTTCACATACCGACTGAAAGTTTTTCCTATGATTGGCAATTAGCCTGTTCTAAAACACTTAGGGTCGAATTCCCATCTGGTGTAAATCAGAGAAGTCCCACTGAAGTCTCTGATTTGTTTTCCAAATGGTTTAAAAATTC
>NW_009235750.1:53236-99161 GCF_000690835.1 Fulmarus glacialis
TTATACATCAAAGAGCTGGCTAAAATTGAGAAAGATAGCAAATTTTCAGTAATGCTCTTTGACATTAAGTATTCCTTATGGACCAGATATAATCAATACAAGTGCTAGAGAGAGTATTTTGAAGTTTAAAAAAAAACAAAAACAAAACCAAAAAACCGTGGACCTGATCAGCATAAGTTTTAGGAATAAGAGTCAAAATGTGGAACCAAATTTTACATTTTGAGCCTTTGTTGTCCTTTACAGATGTCTGTTAGTTATCATAATGAATCAAAATTAAGTTTTAAGAGTCCTACAATTCTCTTGGATGGAAGTTTGACGCTCCTGTCAAAGTGACTGGAAAGATTTTGCTAGCTTTCAATGGGAGTGGACTGCATCCCTTGTGAAGCCCAATTCCCCAGCAGGTGTGGATATCGCCGATGTCCATAGCACAGTTGTTGCATTTTTGTTCCCTTTCTCTTTTCAGTTCTGCTTCTTGAAACATTTAACACGTTGCTATCCCAGACAAATGTTCTAATGAAACTAAAAGCCTGGGAGCTGAACAGCTTTGGGAGAATTAGGGTGGCGAAGGTAGACGAGGGAAGCTCCAGAATCTGTGTTTTCTCTGGTAACAGACAAAGACTTTGTCTTAAGAGATAAACAAACATTGCCTGGACTTGTTTCATAACTTCTGGGAGGTCTAATGTCAGGCCTGCCTCTGACATCTATATATTTTAGGAAACTTTTGTAAACTTGGTAATTCTGACTACAATTTTCCCTGTGTTTCCTTCAGTTGCCTAAAGAAGCAGCACGGGTTTGGGGATGCTGCTCTTCAGTGTACGCATCTTATTTCTGGATGTAAGTACAGCCATACTAAGTTTTGTCCATCTGCTCCACATTGTTGTGCAAGCAAGTCCCTGCTACTGAAGGCTATATTGTATCAATATAAGACCATGATATACATGATGTAGAGCGGCGATATTTCATTTTACCAGCCAGAAACTCTAATGATCATTTAGATAAAGGCAAGACCAGGCTGTAAATTACACATTTTCTTTTATCCTGTATTCATTTAAAACATAACCAAAGCCTTTTCTGATTTTAATAGAATCAGATCCTTTTTTATATTTAGAATACAATAAATCACAATGCAGAATATAAAAAAATGTAAGAAAATGTGTATTATTGAAATAAAAGCAGTATACTCAGAAAGTGGAGAAAAGGGTTTTAGCACCTATAGAAACACCCACTTCTTCCTTCCCAGGAGTTACAAGCAAATCTTTTGTATTCACATTGCCTTAACTGAATGCTAGTTAAGTCTGTGTTGCTTTCTAATAAAGAGTGATTTTCTTGGTAGCAGAGGCGTGTAGTAGTCTTTACTTCAGAGATCCAGTCTTTTAAACTAAGGACTTTTTGCTAAATGCTCACCTGCCATCCCTCCTCCCACTCTCTGGGACAAACAAGCCAGTGTCCCTTTTGTTTAACATAGACGGCTCTGATGGATGCAGCGATGACTAGGAAAACCTTCACCTTCAGTAGAATGATCGTTTCAATGACCTGTGCCTGAAGATTTGGAAAAAGGCTAGGCTTTTCTTTGCTGAAGAACAAATTCCACATGCAGCAGGAAACTGCAGAGCTGCTCCAGCTCTAAACAAATCTTCAGAGAATCAATGCTCAAGCCTTCGGCCAACCACATCCAGTCAGGGTTAAAGAAAGCGCCACGTTTTCCGCAGTCACATCTAAGGTGTAACTGCAGCCAGTCCCGGCAGATTTCAACATAATCTTGTCTGCTGAGAGAGAATCTTTACAGAAATACAGATTTCAGGAAGAGGTAATAAGCTCCTGCTTTCAAGAGTTACTGTTTACCCAGAATCCTAGCAGAAAATAGATTCATTGCCATGATTAAGACATATGGTTTTACTATTCTTGGAATAGCAGAGTGTTGACTTTCTGTTCAGGAGGCTTACCTTTACTTTGTAGAGAGGCGTGGGCTGATCTACAAATCTTGTTTGAATAAGGATCTGAAACATCTTTTTTGGATAGGATGGTCGTGTGACACTTCTGTCAAAACAAGGAAAGAACTTGAATCCGAATGTCCTGCCATGTGTGTTAATAGGTGACTATCAGCTGTTCTAGTTAATACTGTATTTCTCCTTTCCCACTCTCTCAAAACATGTTTGTAGGCAAAACACGTACACAAATTCCCAAAGAATCAGAAGAACAGAAGTCTGTAAAAACAGTTAATGTCTCACTTCTAAATACTGAGGAAGTCACGTATAGCTGAGACTTCATTTTCTGTAGGGAGTTCTTAGTGTACACCAGTCTGTGAAAAGTGACCTGAGTAAGCAACCCAATTGACTAAGTTCACATAGCAGACGAAAACCACAATACCTCTGAATCTGCTTTGAATCTTTTTTTTTTTTCTTTTTAAAGATGGGCCTGTTCAGAAAATCCTACGTTAAAGTGGGAATCCAGCAGAAAATTCAGGTAGTAATTCAGCAGGTTAGGGTTTAAGATAAATTAAGATTTAAATGTAATTCTGTAATTTTCAGAAAATGACATACCTCAGGCTTCCACCAGTGGAGCACAAGGTGGAAGTATATGCAAAAAGATACAAGAGATCTGTAATTTGTTCCACTATTCTCAATACAATGACAGTGGTGATTAAATTATTCAATATAAGCATAAAATAATCTGTCATAACTGAGAGTACTAGGGCACAGATAGGTGGTTACTCTTTAATGCCCTTTACATGAAAATAATAGAAACAAACTCCTAACTATTAATCTGACTCATTGAGTGTACTTAGGAGCCATATTCCCATCGATTTCAATACAGAATACAATTAAAAATGAATGTGCAATGCAAGCTGTACAGTGTTTAAAATGCTGTATTTAATATGTTATTGCTATGAGTTTAACCATCATTTCAGGGAGTTAGGCACCTGAATTATGCCAAGGCAAACCTATTTTGCACTTGACTGTCAAACTGATTTGCAGCAAAGCCCCAGCCTGGGGTTAAGATCAACATCCAGACAGCTGGAACTGGTTGAGTGATAAATTCCTGTATGTAAGATCAAGCAGCAGAAACGGGCAAGAAGGTGAGCATTACCCTTCAGCTGCCTTGAGGCAAACGGGAGGAAAATAGTTTAGTACTGAACAAGTTAGGATGATTGAGACAAGGGCTGCCTACACCAGATCAGAATTTCTGATTTAATTTGAAAAATTAACTTAACCTTGCTGTCACTTGGATCTGTACCTCCTAACTGGCTACACATGCAGATGGGGTTTGTCTGATTGGATCTAGATGAAGGAACAAGGCCATTAATTTTACAGCCACTTCATGGTATGACTGCATCCAGGTGCCAGTTTCAAACACCTGCCCTTGGCCAGAATGACAATAAATAGAAGCAAAAAGAGAAGATATCTTTATCAACATAAAGCCAGTGGGAATTGTGGTACAGCATGTCAATACCAGAGAATACTACAAATGGATGTTCCAAATTACCTGAAATTCATAATTAGTGTCTGATTTCCCATTTCAAAGTGACTCATGGAAGAGCCTAGGAGGGCGATCAGCAGGCAATAATGTCAGAACAGTTTTCCTTATGTCCTGTTCTCATTCACAACTACAAAACCATTTCAGTAACCTTGGTTGCCTCTTCTGAAAGACTAGATGTACTGAAAATTGTACACGGTTTCCATTATTAGTGAGATATATGCAGATTTTTAGCTGACTGTTAAGCTTTTGGCTAGATGAAAGAACATTTAAGGTTATTCTCATACCTTATACCAATAAATATTGTTAAATACCAAATCACATAGGATATTAATTGGTTATCTAAATGGTTAGTAACTTATCAAAACCTTTAACAACTTAGATAATAAGCTCTTTTAGATGCTTTTTAGATATCTTTTGTGTTTAGGTGCCCACACAATCATCTTCAAAACTTGTTTTTCCTTGCAATGCATGCCTTCTGATCTATTTTAGGAATGTTCTGCCATGGAAGAGGCATCCATCAAGGTCTCAAGACCCTTGCGATGTAATTCCTTGGGAGGCATCCCAGCTCCGTGCAAGGCCTATTGAAACCAAGGGAAGCTTACTGTTGACCTTCACGTGGCTTTGGGTCAGACCATGAAAAGCACTGACTAAAATATTTCTGTGCTTATCAGCTTTCCTCTGGTCTTTAGTTTCATAAATTATTATTTTGACATGATATTACTAAGAAATGTTTAGCCTCTCAAAACATGAAAGGAAGAATCACAATTTGTACTATAGTAAGAGAAAGTATGTTTATTATACTTAAAAGCATCCATTCTCATGAATTTACAGAGACTAGTTAATTTTATCACTACCATTTACTAGGTATAATAACATAAAGTTATCTCTAATCCTCTGCAGAGAAAAAGCCTACAGCTAGAATGGTTTTTTCCACCGTCAGTTTTTTTATGACATGTAGTGCATTACGTTCTACATCCCATGTGCAACAGTTTTCACCATGCAGCTGCTGAGAGCCCAGGTGCAGGTTCTCAGGCACCTGTTTAGGTGCCTAACTCCCACTGAAATCCATAAAATAATTTAGTCACCATAACACTCAGTTTTGGCATGACTAAATCTTAAGGGTTTGGACACCAGGAACCCACAGTCTGAAGTTTAAGCAGTCTAATTCTTTATAGGATGCTCTATGACCGTTAGATCCCGGGAAATAAATTTGCAAATACCAGGATATCATTTGAGGATCGTGAAATGTAGCCAACAGAAAACAGAAAGAGAAGAAAACAGAAATCCAAAAAGTGATAAAACTGGAAACCAGAAATGCTCCTCACAGGAGAACAGAAGAGAGGTGGTTTGATCTTAGATCAAGCTGATATGAATCTATACCAGATCTCACATAGCTAGAGTCTCCAGCTTCACAAGGAGAGGGGTGATAGCAGAGGAGTCAGAAGGAGCACCTGGTTCAGCTTTCCCCATGAGAACAAGCTCTGCATGGGGGGTACCCTGCTGTGGGAGGTGACCTGCTGTGGGGGGTGACCTGCTGTGGTTTGGGAAGTCATCACTGTACCATCCTGCAGGTGGTCACTGGCATGCCGAAGATCTCGGCTACTTTATCCTCACAAAATCATCTGGCCTGCCAATACTGTTGAGAGAGAGAGGGACTGAAATTTGATAGATACTTCTGAAATATCTGAAAGCCCAGTTTCATGTAGTGGCCTGTGCTTTGTTGTTTGCCTACCTGGGCTGTAATAATTAAGAATTACAATTCTCAGTGTAACCTGGATTTTGACGTCTTCCTCTGCATGCAGAATAGCAGGAGAGCACTTGAAAAATTATTTGAGGCTGTGGGACAAAAAAAACCCCTCTTTCTCTCAATGGAAGGAAGCAATATGACAGAGCTGGTTTGTGCTTTGATAAAAAGCTATTGTACCTCTGCCTAAAGAGGAAACGTGGCCCAGATCCAGAAGAGGGCTTACGTGCCTGGCTTGACACTGAGGTGGGACATAGGGCCCTCTGTCCAAAAATGCCATCTCCAACGGTGTCTGTCCAAGTTCTTTTTACATCAAAACTAGCTAAACCTCACTGTACCTAAAATGGTCCTCAGGAGGTGCCCTCTCCCCTAACGGGTTAGCTTCTAGTTTAGTTGTCCCACTTCAATGGATATATCAGGTGGGAGAAATGTGGACCAGCATACCTGCGTCCATGTTTGGATACCAAGGAATATCATAACATTTATATAAGATGCATTAATGTATTACAGACAGTTGCTAATTTAACAGATTCGCAGAAGAGCTTGAAATTTGATTTTATAAAACACTGGTTCTCCTTCCCATTGTTTAGTTACTATGAGCAGTAAGATGTGACCTTAACGAAGACAGCAAGAAGAGTCAAAACTAACATCTACTCCAATGCTGCTCAGAAAACATTAAGAGACATTTTGTTTCTTATTAGCATGTACTTCAGTCCTACAGCACAAGCAGGATGTCAAATGAATCATTTTACACCTTTCTCTTGAAAAATCCACCACAATCAGCACTTTGCTTTTAACAAACTGCATTTTTCTGAGAGAAAGCTGTTCCACCAAAAAAATTTCAACCAGAATATCTCTAGTTTTCTTCACTATAAAAATATGCTTTAGAAAATTTTTAGTGGATCTCCTTAATTTATTTTTTGAAAGAAATAGCCTGAATTTAATTTATTTATTTTTCTTTTAAGGAAGGATCATTCTAAACTCAATTTATTTCTTATTGTTTGGCTGTGGTTTAGTCACAGTCTCCCCTACCTTAAATGGAATTTAAAATATTTCTTTCTACAAAAGAGTTCTGTCAAAAAAATTAATGAAAGTTTTTCTCACTTGCCTTCAAGAGCTCTATTAACATAGTGTTTGTTCACCTTACAATCATTTGTTTAACATAGTTATTACAACAATAACTCACTGAGGTTAGATATGAGGATAATAGCATAGGTTTGAAGAATGCTAAGAGGTGCAAAATCACAAAGGTCTAAGCCTGATGGAATTTTTAAGGTTCTGGGACAAAAGGAATAATGGAGGCCAGTGGGAGTTGGATGGTTTGTTTCATGTTTGCTTGGGTCAAATAGAATAAAGCAGGGAACTCAGCATAGGTCTCATAGGTCCCTTATTTGTCTTATGCCTATTTATCTATTCTTTTTCTAGCTACAGAGATTCTAATATATAAAGACACAATTATTTCACATATATATATTATATGTGTGCGTATTTTCATGTATATTATTAATAACCAAGTGGTTTGTAATTGTTTCATTCAAGTAAATTCTCTTTCAGGAATACTTAACCCCTGGGAAGCTGGGAAGCTGAGAAGCTGGAGGTTGACACAGTGC
Organism: Fulmarus glacialis; assembly: GCF_000690835.1. Classification (NCBI taxonomy): domain Eukaryota; kingdom Metazoa; phylum Chordata; class Aves; order Procellariiformes; family Procellariidae; genus Fulmarus; species Fulmarus glacialis. Next base: position 60,068 of record NW_009235750.1, read on the forward strand.
CCTGGAGACATGCCAGGTATGCTTTCTGCTCATGGTCACCTCTAGAAGAGCATTCTTTTCCCTGCTGACTGGAAGGAGAGCCCTGGGAGCCTCTCCACTCCCTCCAGAGGACGGATCTTACATTGGCAATTGGGACATAAATAAGTTTCTCACTGAAGATTATAAACCTTCCTGATCCTTGTTGATTGCATCTCTTTAATAGCCATGGGGTGCTTTCATTAGTTTTAAATTTAAAAGTCAATGGAGTATTGCCATAAATTCAGGATGTCAAACTAACCACTCTATTTGTCCCTTTCTCTTTCTGAAAAATATGCAATATGTAAGTAGCATTAATGAATTCTTTCAGGATAATTTAAATTTGACTAATTTAAAGGATTATTAAGAAGTCTTATACAGAAAATATAACCCAATGGAGATGCAAAGGGCTTTAGCAACTTGCACTCCCCAGAAAACACCACAGCCTGTAGATCTACAAAGAAGCCATGATGTATGCTAGAAATGCAGGTGATGACAGCGTGGCTGTGTGGCAAGAGTGTGGGGGTCCGGAGCAGATGCTCCAGGGCTTTGCCTTTGTCACTTGACTGAGTTGGAAGGAAGTTCACCCTCCTATTCACATTCACTCTGACAGAAACCACAGACGAATATTTACAAAAATTGGCTGAAGTAATTGAATTTACAGAGGACAACTGAACACTTATTTTCAGCCATTCATTCTCATGCTGGCTGGGTTTTCTACGCTACTTGCCAGGAGAAAAGCAGCCCAGAACACCCATTTCACACAACTTTAAGGACAAAGTCTTTTCTCATGACAAAGTTTGATGTGTGGCTGTCTGACAGCTCCAGGACATGACGGAGCCTCAGAAATCAATCTTTGATTTTAATGTGGTTAGGTCTGATATCACATAATACAAAGCCTCTCCATCTGATCTCAACAGCCTGCTTTGTTTTACTTGCCCACACACAGGCACGAATAGAGTTCCCAGACAAATTGCTGGGCACTACTGGTATACCTAATCTGGTCTGACTGATGTGCTAATCAGGCTCTAGCAGATTTCCTGGTGTTTTATCCAGCTGGAACGGATAATATTGAGGAACTGTCTTCCAGAATGCCTGGTATTAGCCATTGGCTTCCTTCCCTACCACTGGTTGCCTGTGAGCCTCACAAGACCTTGTTGAGCCAGGAAGAATTGGCCATGTTCCATGGTCATCTGGACTGGGGGACAGCAAAGACTGGTTAAGCAGTCAGCTCTGCTGGTACCAAGTACTCGGAACCGGTGCAGTCAGACAGTGTCTATTAATAGGATAAATGAGGATCTTGCACAAGGCACGGGCTTACCTCTGAAGAAGTTAAATTCATATCTCACCAAATGACAATGCCTGCAGCTCCCAGGGTACTCTCTCCGATAGTGTTAATAAGATCTTGCTACAGTGAAAAGAATAAAGATATCACTGTCAGGCTAATTCAGCATTTCACAGCCTTTCTAAAGTAATCCAATGGTTTGTTATGTGGCTGTCCCTCGGACTACATTTTCTTTTCATTCTGGTCCCTATGAACTACATTTTATTGTGGCTAAAGATTTGCTGTCTAGAGTACAAAGATTATTAATCATAAGTTGCAAACTTAAGTACTGCCTGAGATGTTGGTAATAAGCAAGTGAACAAACACTGGGATACAATTTACTTTGATGCAAAATTTAATTGTAATTATTTGATATCTCATCAATTACTAGAAGCAACTAAAATCTTTTCATTAAAGTGGGGTTTTAACATGAGAATTCCCCAAAGCATTCCCTCAGTTCTGTTTTTGCTGATAAAGGGAAGGAGAGAGCCATTCTGCTATATCAATCCACTGTTTTCCCCATCCCTCTCCAGTTTGAAAGCTGTGATTCCAAAGGCATGCATTGTTCTTGCTGTTTTCCCTAGGAGCTCACTCAGCTTCTTGTAAAAACCTTAGAAAAAGTGACTGTAAATAGTAGGGAAAATGCTGGCATTGTGCAACCTTAAATGAAAGGGAAAATGCAATACACTGCAAATCTTAAGAATTTCAGTTTCAGTTTTTGTGCTCTTTCTATGTTTGTTTCAGAGAGATGTCTTTCACAGTACCCTTTCCTCATATCGCAGCCTTTAAGGGGAGGGTATTTGGTGCTTGGATGTTTATGCTTAATTTGAACAGTGATTAAGGATCAGCAACAAGTGACTTACTGTGCCACAAGCACTGAAGATGAAAGACCACTGATATGCAAGTGACTCCCTAGACTCATCATCCATTTAAGGGAGATTGAGGGCCACAGCACATCAAGAAACAAAGTAGAAAAACTTCACAGGAATTGGTTGCCCAAGGCAGAAATGAGGCGGAAACTGGTTATAAAATGGCAAAGGGGATGCACACCAGCCTGCAGCAGTTATTGATGTCCATCTATCCTCTTCTTGCAAAGCTAAGGAAGGGCAAGCTGGATAAAAGCACCAAAGCAGGTGCCTACACCTCCTTTAATGCCTAAGAACAGGCATTTACCTTCAAGCCCAAGAGAAGCGCAGCCCCTTACTGGGAAGTGTAGTGGGTGATGGCAGTGCTAGGGGAGTAGTGGGACCTGATAGGAGAGGGAGCTAATGCTCCTTCCCAGACAAGGTGCCAGCTTCAGACTCTGTACCTGGGCTCAAAGACTGAACATAGCCTTTAAAAAGTGAATACAGTTCACTTGCTAAACTCTGAAACACAGAATTTGAGACCTGCTGGTAGCACAGTCACTGTCTACAGGGGAGAACTAAGCCAGGGCTGTGACAGACAGGTTATGCTGCTTTTTCACAGGAAACCTGTTGTCTTCACCCACTTTCTGGAAGGATGTCCAAAATTACATAAGGAAGGACTAGGGTAGGACACTTCTCTTGAAAATATTTGTGTGTGTGTGTTCAGCTGATGTGAGCAGTACTCCTTGGTTCTGGTGCACCGTTTGCCTGCTCCAAGGTAGGTATGGGACTAAATTAAATGTTTTTGAGACGGAGGCATGCAGAAAGACTGCTGGCTTCAATTTCCCATTCTGATGTAACGCCGAGCAAGTTGCTAACATCTCTGCCTCAGTTTCCCTTCTATAAAAGGGGCAGCTGTCTGGGGATTAGTTAGCGATTGCATATCTGAGCAGAAGAAAGTACATGAGGGAGGATTAATGTATTAACCACCTCCTACGTACTACATCAAATTGCTGAAATCCTTTTAATCCACTCAAATTGATGTTTGAGTATAGCATGGTGATGAACTAAAACAAAAAAAATAGGTATTTGAGACGGCATTTTTTCTTCAGAACATTGAGCTCCTTAAAGCATGTGGACAATTAACATAACCAGCAGAGCTGGCCCATGTAGGAGGTTTTCCATCCTGATGCACCGTCTGTAAGAATGGTTAAAGCATAATTGCAGTCCACATTGTTCCAGCAAAAGCTTACCATAGAGAGAAATAGTAAAAGTTCATCTCTATGACCTAGTCAAGTATACACAAGTAAGGACAAAGCATAATCTTGGGATGTGATGGAGGAAATCTGTATGGATTCATGCGCCCTTAACTGAGAAAAGTGCAAAATGTTTTGACTGTTTCCAAGAGATTTCTTAATGCCAATGGAAGGATAGAGGGCTGCACTGCTATCCCAGAGCCAGGAAAGTTCATTGTTCCTCAAAACTTCACTCTTTGGGCAAGAACCAGTGTAGTTCTGATCATGGAAATTGTAATTGTGACAGTCAGGGTATAAACAGTATCCCCATAGGCCCTTTGGTCTGCTTTTCATTCCTAAAGCAATTGTTTCCTTCATAAAAGTTTTTGCACTTTCTTCAAAGGAAAGTCTGGCTAAATGTTCAACATCATTTGCTGAAATATTCCCTTCCATTTTCGTTACGACTTTCCTGGACTTTCTTCAGTAGACATCTTTTGCATCCCAGTTGCAGGCCTACTGAGGCCTCCAGTGCTCCCAGTCTATGACAGCTAATCACTGAAGTCCGTAGCTGGGGTGTAATAGTTAATGTCACGGCCAGCTTTTTCCAGATGAGTTTGCAAACTGAAGTCCTGGGGCAGGCCACCATTAACAGGGACTTCCTGTGATGTGTAGCAAGGGTAACAGCCGAGCCTAACAAAAGAAAATATGGTCACATTCTGCCCTCTTGCTTTAGCTAATGGGTTTCCAATCGCATGGAACATTTCCAGGTTCAGTATGATGTCGTACCTCAGGAAGCACAGGTCTGTCAGTCGTTCCAGGTGGCTATGAAAGCCTTCCTCTCCCAATCCGGTGGTTGGGCTGGTTTCATAGTAAGGGAGGTCCAAATGAATGCGATGTGCAGCCATGCCATGGGCTGAAAGCTGAATGATGCATTACATCAGCTTTATTTTCATTACTTAAGAGACAACATTAGACGGATGTCCCAGTTTGTCTGTAGAACATAACAGCAGAGGCATTAGTATGTATTCCATATATAGCTATATGAATTGGTATCAGCCACTTCTAAGGTATCTACCATGCTAACTCTGAAAAAAACAAAGTGGGCACCATCTAACCCAAAGAAAGGGGTCAGACTCCCAGCTGAAGGAAATCGGTGTAAGTCTGTGGAAATCAGCATAACCACAGCTGCTTGTCTCATCAATCCAGGTCTTACTGAAATCACTGCGGGTGTTGCTATCACTCCACTGGGCCCCAGCGTGTCTTAGTGGCTGTGGCTGTTGCAGTTGGAAAGGTTGATGAAGAAATGGTTTCCTTATTCTTCAAGCTTTCTCAGTAATAACAAAGGTAACTATAAAATCAAACCCTGGCTTTTATCACCATCCCTGACCTGTCTAGTACAGTGCCAGACAGAGATACTCCGAATAGCTCTAAACAAGCACACATATTTCATTGTCATTTTGCAGTACCGTAAAGGGATACAAGATCAAACCTCTGACAGCAATAAAGCAGATCCATGAAAGCTTGCTCTGAGCTATTTATTAGCCTGGCTGCACTATCACACGGAGCTAGTGCCTTCCAGAGCAGCTCTGATAGCTCTGCACAGCACTGCATTGTGCAATGTGGACTTTCATGCTAAGGCCTGTGGCCACTGCTACGAGCAGAATCATTAGTCACAAGGTCCCTGCCAATTATGTGTGTGTTAAGCAGAAAAGAAACCAGATATACAGCAAAACCTACATACTTACATATAAGAGAGAGTGAGTCTTATCCATCCTCCAACTCCAGGCTCCCCGCTGCATTCAAAACCCTGGGGAAATCCCGTATAGCTGTACAATCAGCCATCAGGGATGAGCATGGATTTGTATTTTGTAGTTCTTCTTCCTCAGTCCTGGCCTGTTTATCTCTCCCGGGATTGTGACCTGCTGGAGGTGAGGATTATGGGTTTCATATGGGCAGCCAGATTGTTAAATATACTAATGGGAATAGCGCATCTATGTTATCCTTCCTTTATCTCAAAACAGAAAAACAATCAGTCATAGCTATGTACCTGGGGTACTTTTCTGGACCTCCTCACTCCCCCATTTCTTTGCTGGTTTAGGGTAGGACTAGCATGACCTAATTTCAGGTACCTGCAGCAAAAATATCAACATCCAGGGTAGCCAACCTGGGTACTTTTAGTAAGCCATGGATGCTTTTAGGATAGAGTCATCTCACAGTTTGAGACATCAGGGCACTCTGAAGTGTCCAAGATGTGCCTGTTCCTCCTGCTGACCAGGCAGGCAGGCCACAGGACCAATGCAGTACAGTGTAAACACTGCAGAACTCAACATTTCATGAGAGAAGTCTCGCCCATGAGACTCACGATGCTTTGCGTTTAGTGAAGAGGAGGCCCAGGTTTTCAAAACCACTAACCACATATCCACAAGTGCCATATTGGCGTTAATGGGCCTTTTGGAAAATGGTGTTAATGAAAATTAACCCCATTTGCTGAGTATCTCTCAGAAAGAGTATACCATACCAAGAAATCAAACTCAGCAAAGCCATCAGGGCTTGTCAGCATTAGAGGTCAGACTGAATTTTCTCACTAGAAAGCTGTACAGCCAAAGCTGGAGGATGGTGGGCTGGCTCTTGGGAGGAGACAACCAAACAAAGGAACAAAGGACTGGCTTTAGAGAGTCAGGCTTGCTGCCCACTCTCCCCCAGAGGGATGGAGAGAAGGGACGGGGGGTCTTGCCAGCCCAGCAGTTCTGCCCCTTACTCCAGCCCCTGCCTGGGATCAGCATGTGCTTCTGGCTTTCCAGGAGGGCTGCAGGGAGGCTGCAGCAGCGGTGCCCAGCAGTATGCTCTGCTTTGCCTACAACCAACTGGGAAATGCAGACACCTTGCTGTGCCGGTGCATGATCGCTGAGCGCTGCTCTCGCAGTTCACAGAGAACCAGAGCTGTAAGAAAATCCTGCCAGAGGGCAGCAAATCCCCACAATTATTTTTTTTAAATAGCAGCATGTGATTCTAAATTGCAGCATGTTGAGGTCCCCCTGTGAGAGTTGTGCCACCATCCTGCCCCTCTGCTCCTGCTCCTGTCACAGTCTGGATGGGGAGGTGTCACTAGCTGGGCTGGGCACATCCCTCACGTGTTTTACCCAAGGTTTCAGGGAGCACTTCCCACACCGGACCTGTGTCATTTGGCACAAAGCACCAGCAGCGTGCTCAGCGGCCACCCATGCCCTGGGGCACCCCGTGGCATCGCCCAGTGCACCACAAACCCTGGGGCAGCCAGGCCCAGCGCTGCCCAGCCAGGCTGCACCAAAACCCACGGGGGTCGCCGGGGGCTGCTCTAGCTAGGGTCTGCCCACTGGTGGGAAGTGGGGAGGCTGAGCACTGTCCCGCGCCGTGGGTCTGCACGTCCCTCCTCGGGCAGGGCTGAGGTGTAAGTAGCCCTACGCTTTACTGTGTGCTGGATATACTGATTTGCTGCCCCAAGGCCCTCTAAGCTGACACATGGGAAAGGCAGTATCAGCAAGCTGAAAATAATAATGAAGAGTAATGAATAATAAATAATGATGATAATAATAACAACAACAACAACAACAACAACAGTAATAATATAGGTTATTGAAGACTGCAGGGAAGTGACAGACCACCCTGCCCCTCTGAGAAAAACCTGTCATGAGGGACTTAACACAGAAAGATATTTGTAGTTGCTCTATTATTAAGGAGAAAACAGTTACCACTTTATATTCTGTGTGAGGGAAAATCACTGAGGTTTACTGACTTCTGATTTTATTCCACTTGATGCATATAGCCATCACACAAGCACACACATGCTCCAGCTGGGAGCAGGCTCTGAAGTCACTTGTTTGCAGCATGCAGGAAGGATGCGCCCAAGCTCTGCTCAATATTTTTCCCTTTACCCAGGCTTTTCAAATATGCTTCCAGTTGTGCAGCATAGCACCATGCTAAAAAAGTCTCTGCGTCTGTTTGCTAGGTATTTCTTTCATTTGTATCTGTCATAGTTGACAAAAAGCAGAACGAATGTATCCAGTTACACCTCTTCTGCTGATTTTTCTCTGTAAACCAAGGCAACACGGAGGCAACCCATCTTGGTGTCCAGCTGACCGTGAAAATGCACAGTGGGCAGAAATTCCCAACAGGAAGAAAGTAGAAACCGTATGTCTTTATCAGACAGCAAACAGCTCTAGCTAAGACTAAGCAAAATCAGCTTAAAACAGGGAGTTCTGAATTGAATAGACATAGAGAGTACTCGAATCAGATCACAGGATACTGCTGAAAAAAAATAGCTGGCTAAATGGTAAGAAAAAGACTAAGCATTCATCAGATGATATAAACCCTGTATCCCTCTCCCCCAATTAATCTAGAGCTGAGGAATGTACTTTCAAGCTTTGGCATTTATCTTGTAACAAAAATCCTTCTCCAGTGACATTACACTATTCATATCAAGGGATTAGAAAAATGACAAATGACAAATAAAGACAATGATCTTTTCTCCTTTCTGGTTAACATTGTTACAACAATATTACATTGACGCAGCACAACCTTGATGGGCTTAAAACAGGCTGTCTCAACAGGCAAGCCAATAGCCAAATACCCTTATCAAAGAGACGTGCATGGTTTTTGAAACAAGAATTTTCACACCCACAGAGATCCAATAAAATCCGTGGATTTTTACAGAATAATCCTTTTGTTGACTTTTTATCAGCAAAGCTAAAGCTGATACACTCAGAAGTCTGATGAGATGGAACAAGTTTTGTCCAGTTGAAGTCATGCTGTCAGCAGCAAATCTTGCTCTCTGTGCCAGATCTGGATTTGGAGGCAACGTGCTTGGAGCCTGGTGACAGGAGATGACCCTAAGAGCCGCAGAGCTTGCAGCAGCCTCAGGGAGGACAGTATGCGAGGATGCATTGCTCTACCTTCCCTTGTATGGATGGGGGCTTATTAGACCAGGGCATCCTTTAGCGATTTGCCTCAATGACATTTTGCAAAGTATCTCTGTTACGTTAGTAAATGCAGGGGACTGAATATGCAGCATAATGAATAATAAAAATGGAGCAGGACTTCACCTCACAATTATCTGACTGACCCAGTGACATTGGTGGCTTATTATAGCTGAGATTCAAACCCCTTTAGTACAGTACTTCACTGATCCCAGCGAAGTTGCTAGGAATCCTGAGCAGCATGAACTGTCAAGGGACATTTTATAGTGTTTCAAATTTAAGGCAGGGCATCCTCAAAATCTTACAAGTTGAAGTATGAATCTGTTGCGGCAGAGCTATTTCTCATAGCAACTGTAAGGAATAAGCTGAATAAAGCATCAAAAACTATAATTCAGCATTTTAACACATGTGGCCGGTTGGAAGGCAGGTACTGATAGCAATTTTGTAGTAAAATTTAACTTATTATGATGAAAGATTGGGACTGTTGGACAGAGAAGAGCAGATTTTAGCAGACGAGCTACAAGTCTGTGTGGGGCTCATCCGGACAGTCATCTGGCCTTTGTCATCTCAGTTCCTTTTGCCACCATAGTGGACTTTTCTTATTATGTACACGAGACCACTTGCATTCTGGTGGCCTACTAGATAGCTGGACTTCTGAATATGGAAAATGAAGAAAATTGATCAACTGCCCTTATGCAATTTACTTTTCCTCCATTTCATGCTGCACAGATGTCACTCATCTGTAGACAATTACACCTGACAGTTGCCCAGCCTGGGAGATTAGACTCATGTTTAGTCCTAGCAAAAAGGCATATGGTTTGATGGATTGATTTAATGGCCCACTGGAATATCCATAAAATCAGTCTTTATGCTTAACTTGTACTTCTGTGATGCTCTTGATGCCAGTGACTGGGTCATTTTCTGGCATACACTGAAATGATGACAAAGCTTCTTTGGCCTATGTCCAGCCTGGCAAGGTTCTCAGTGCTCCACACCATAGTTTTCCCCCTGTTTTAAGCCTAAAGATTTTCCAGTACCCCCCTTTTCCAAAGAGGGTAGCCTTTGCACTAGGGGCTATATTTTGGATTCTTATACTATAGAATCAGCAAAATGGCCTGAATCCTGGAATAGCCTGAGTGGTCTGCATTGCTATCACATTGTCTTCATGTGATAGCATATTAAAAAATTACATGGATTACACCATGCGCAAAGCAAGGAGAGTCACATTCTTTGAGGGTATGTCAGCCTCAAGACGTGAAGACTGTGTTCAGGAGTTGGCTTAAACTGACTCCCAGGATGCCCAAATTTCCTGCCACATGGCTCGTTTATCTGTAGTTCAAAATGCCCACACCACGAAAAGCCACGTTTGGGAGATGGGCTTAGAGGACCACAACACAGCGTCGCCAGCCACCGGACTTCAGGCTGCGTTAGAAAAAAGTGGGAGCCCAGAACTGCTTGGGCTCTCCTTCTCCAGAGAGCTCCTGAGTACATGGTGTGTCCATGCAGCACGGACCAGGTATGGGCTTCGTGGCATGTCATTATCATCCTCTTTTTCCTGCATTTCTGAGGTTACTGAGAAAAAAGGTCAAATACCAACAGATTAGTGTTGACTTACTCTTATTCCTTATAGCATTTAAAATGGTGTTGAACTGATTCTTTTACGAAGTAGCTTTCCTCTCTGTCCACTTTCCTGATTCAATTGTATGGTAAATCCTAACTAAAAACTAAATAAATGATGGTTGATGTTCTGAGCATGTTCTTCTCACAGAAATTAAACTAAAGGTTAACCCTGCGCAATAGGAAAGAGTTGCCTTTCCTCCCACTAGCTTTCCTGGGAGTCCAGCAGAGTTACATTGTATTTGCACTAGGATAAGATTGTGCCCCCAGACTGTGCAGAACAAACACCCACACGCACACTGGAGTGATTACAGCTTGCACCCAGCACCAGCAGATTCGGGTGACATTCCTTTCTTCCTACTCCAAAGAATAGCTGTAACACAACAGCAAAAAAAAGCATTTGATTCCCGCCCCCTGCCCCCACCAGCTGAGTATTACATTAGAACTAAATGTTACTGTTGGAGGAAATACAACAATTCAATGTTGTCAGTCTAAGGGATTATTGCAATTATTTTAAGCCGGGAGTCATGTAAACCTCGGTAAGCCTCATGTACGGATGGAGACTTTGAACAGACCTAATGAGCCTCGCTCAGTGGCCATGCCCCAGCACAGCCTCTCCATCGAGCTCTCATCAGCCACCATACGACCTGCTGCTTCGCTGGGAGCACAGACGGGATATTTTGAGGAACTGCTGCTGACCATCGTTGCAGCAGCTGGTGGGTGCTGGGAACTAATGGACTAATGCCGGCCTAAAAGGAAAAATCCAAGGGTGAACAAAGCAAACATGAATATTTCATGCCTGGTTTTCAGCTACTGCAAATCAATAAAGATACACCATCTTACATCAGATGAGGCTGTGCCCCTTTAAGAGCGGAGAAATCACAACAAAATTAAAATAGGAGATTGCATTCTGGAAAATCACAAACCAAGTACTTTCTGTCAAAAGTAGGGAAACTCTACCACTCAAATTAGCATCTTCACTGCAATCAGGTCAGTTTATTATTGGTTTTTTTATCCAAGTGTACTCAGAGCTGAGTATTGCTGCTGAGCTATGAATGCAACAACAGTGCTTACACATAACTGTTCCTTCCAAATCAAGGTGCTTCAGTACCTGAATTCCTACAGAGGCCCAGGGAGAGCTTGTCTTAGTTCTTCCTACTTTTAGGTTTAGAAAAATTGTTATTTGTCCGAATTCCACAAAATAAAGTTTGATGCTGAGACTTAAGAAAAGAGTACTTGTCTGTGGAGAAGTCCAAAGTTTCCAAAGGGCTTCAGTTCATGCTTGTGCTAATTAACCCCACGCAATCAGTGTTTTTTACCATTGTAGGTACTGGAGGACTTTGCAAGATCTTTGTGCATGACCCAGTTTCACCTAGCTTGAAGAAGCGCCTTTGGTAGAGCAGGAAAGTGTCATGCCCTGGCCCTGCCAGCTTGCGTCTCGCCTAGGGGCAGTGCTCCCCCGCGGATCCCGCTGCAGCCCACTGAGGGTGAGGAGGAGCAGGAGGAAGATCAGCATCACCACTGGGGCCTATGCTTTCCCATGTAGGGGACCCCCGTAGCAAACAGCCCCCACCAGCGCCTTGGGTCCTCCCCATGCCCACGGAGCCAAGGCAGCCCAGGGCAAGGGAGGCGATAAAACAGGCGTGAGCCTGTTTTAACATCCCCATCGGGAACCTTGTGCTGAGCGTTAAAATGCTCGTAGTGAAGCTCACTTCCACTCCCCATGGGGAGGGGCGTCAGCAGCCATACACAGGGGTAGGGGAAACAACACAAGGAGAATGCAAGTGTCAGCTTAAGAAAACCCAGCTGCCCTCTGTGTACATGACCCACTGCCCAAAATGCCATCGAGGGGTGAGGTGTCAGTCCCATAGGGTTTCCGTAACACATAGGGCGAGTGGACACAAAGCCAAGGTAAGGAGCAACTTCAGTAAGGGGAAAAACTAAATACGTTTTGTTCTGCCGTGGAAACCCAGCATCTGAAGGAGCAATATAAAAAATACTCTTAATAATCTGCTGTCTAATTGACTGAGAAGGTTATTACTAGCATGGAAACAAACATCATTCTTCCAAAAGCTGCCGACAACTGTCAGACTGCTTGATTGACTGAGGAGGAAAAGCAGGACCAATACTCTGGGCTGCTTTGCTTCTCGCGGATATTGGAGAGCACCTTAAATAAAAGCCAGGAGAGTTCTTGTTGTAATGGAAAAATGAGAAAGGAGCTCTGACTGTCTCTGAGAAAACAGGCTGCCAGCGTGTTAAAATATCATCCTTGGCAAAAAATAAATAAAATGTCTGAAGAGGCCACATTTATTGTTGAAATAGGAGCAGCCACATGAGCGAAGTTTAAAATATTGTTCTTTGAAATGATAGAAGTCTGCTTATTTTTACCTTGTTAGATGCTGGTAGCTTCCTGTATAAATGCGGTTACATAATCGACATAATCCGCACGGCAGCAGAGGCCATACGTGCCAAGCTATAAGGTTACACAGCTGCCTCCGAGCTTGTTCCCACCAGCAGAAAACAAAGCCTCACGCCCCTCGTAACTATTCTGCTGCTTCTGGGTCAAACTTATAGACACATGTATTGCAGTATGCACACACATACGCTCATTCATATATGCACATACATATGTATGTATATTAACACACACACATATCCCCTTGTTTTCTTATTACAGCTTAAACAAGGTTTTCGCTGAACCAGAAAAATACTACCTTGGAATTTCTTTGGTGACATTATACAAGGGATAAACTGGTGTGTTGTAACTGTTAAAAGCAGCAAAGTTAAATCTCAAGCACACGCTTACTTTGTGAAGCTACCGAAAGAGTTCTCCCCTCTTCTCCAATGTGAACTCTAACTGCTCCTTACTGCTGCGGGCTATGGTATGTGGAAAGCATGCGTTGCCATCGCTGAATAAGAACAACTTAGGGGTTTTAATCTCATTAAGTAGTATGTGACATCATTGTTTCTCCTTGGTTTTTTTGAAGGACTGAACTTTTGTCTCTGAGAACTGTTTTGTCTCTGTACTGTTCCCAGCCAGTATCATTCTTCGAAGTGTACAGAACTATCGTTTCCAACTTATTTTTAGAGTAACCTGTGTTTGCAAATACTCCCACTCTCTGAGTCTGGCCCAGATTGACAGGAAATTACTTTTCCTGAAATATAAACAAAAAAGAAGTTGTGGCTGCCACAGCATCTTAAGCGTATCAAAGTTTCTTTGGCAAAGTCTTTCATATGTCGTCTTATTATGCATGATGCGCAGTTTTAATTCACTACCCACAACAAATGCTTTCAGTGCAAAACTGAAGCAATTTTTAATTTAAGCAACATCTTTTTATTTTAGCAATTTTTAACAGAAAAAAATGCACACATGCGTATTTATGCACAGTGTTACAAATCCAAACTGGACTGAGATTTCATTCTGTTCGTTTTGTCTGTGAGAGCTGTTAGCGCTTTTTTCTATAACAATATCATTCCCATTTTTACAAAGCCACTGACCCTAGCAGAGAACATTGCATTTGGAAAAAGCTGATGAAATACAAAAATGCTGGTGATTATGTTCAGCCAGTGAGCCTTTCTCATCTTTTTTCTCCTTTAAGACTCAGTGGAAAAAGGGGACTTCAGAAAACATGTTAAATATCCACGTTCCCGAGTTGTGCCACTCCAGGCGGGCTTTACCTGCCCTGCCTTTGCTATCTGGTGAGGCACCGAGGTCTGGGCTGGTCACCCCAAGGAGCCCTCAGCTTTGGGGGAGCCCAGCAGGCGCCCTGGCACGGCAGTACCCCCCATCCTTGGACCGACGAGCTGTCCTCTGTCCCCCATGGAGGCACAGAGAAGAGGGGAGACCTCCAGGCACTGCCTCTCCCCTGCCACACGGACCCCGGGGAGTGGGTTGGGTGAGCCGCAGCCAATGCTGCCAGCTCCATACCAAGGCTGCTTACTCACAATGTATTGTCTTGAGTGGCAATACTCAAGTTACGTCTTTGCTACCACTTCCCCGTGGGTTTTGCCCACTTCCTTAGCCCTATCTCAGCTGTGTGAGCAGTGCAATATGAGTCAGCTTGAGGAATTAATCTGACTTTAGAATAAAAACATTGTGGGGGGCCCCTTTTTTTTAACACGGGAACTTTTGACCTGGGTGGTTTCCCAATCCAGGTCAGCACAAGGGCACCCAAACTGCCGTGCCAGCAAAAGCAGGGGACAGCACACCACGATACAGGGATGGGAGTGAGAGGAAAGGTTGGGAGTGGGAAGAAGATGCCAGTGGCACCGAAAGCTGGTCAAACTGGGACTGCAGCCCCACACATCTATCTGTCAGACTGAAGTGGAACAAAATGAGTCCCAGCCTCTCCCAGCCAATTTATGAGTTGGTCAGAACATACAACATTTTATTAAGTGCAACACCCAGCAGTGGCAAGAGAGAAAAAGGAAATGAACACAACATTTCTCCAAATTTCAAAGTTTTCAAATTTGAGAAAAGCTGGAAGCATGTCAGTCGTGCTTCTGTTAGTATTGTTTACCCTCTGATGAGAAGCAGAGGATTAGAGGACTCTACAGCTCAGCATTTGGGAAGATTAAAGATATGGGGTCTGAGTCTATTATTGTCTTGAAGCAGAGGTGGTTCAGATGAAATACAGCAAATCCTTGTTCCTATTATCTCCAGAAACCAGTGCTCATTTCCCAGGATCAACTATGCTTTAAGAGCTGGTTCTAGCTAAAGATATCATCGTAAACGTTATAGCACAGTTCTCTGCTGCTTCAGACTCTCCCTTCTCCAAACAATTCTAACACAGATAGAAATTGGATCATGTGTCTCCAAAGACCGGACCATACAACTAGACCAGAAAAAAAATCTTTGTAAAATTATGTGTGCTAGAAAGATCAGGCAAGACCTACAACAATATTAAATAGGCTATAATGAAAAATGCACTTTGCAAACCTTTCTCTACTTGCTATTTGTTATGTGTACTACAGTAGCATCTGGAGTTTGATTTGATCCAAAGCACCATCAAAGACAGAAGTCCACTTAAAGAAATAAATTGTCAAAACTGTAATTATATGATACTGTTTGGGATGATCAATGAAGTAGGAAACAAAAAAAAACCATCTCCCCTACCTTCTAGGTAGCTGGGCTTTGCAAGAAAGCCTGCTCATTTTAATTTGATTGCAGGGTTCAGACCTGGATTAAGTGAATCAATTAGTTCATTACTTATTTTGAAGATTATTAATTTAATGCTAACAGAAGATGCTCGTTACCATGGTTTTTACAGTATTTCACATTTCTGCACAGGAAAGAGAAAAAAAAGACACCAGGATGTCAGTAAACCCTCCACTGGAAGGGTGCTGAGTCCCCCGATGGGCACAAAGCACCCACAGAAGAAGGGGAGGGAGCAGAGGAGCCTTTGGCCTCCTTTGCTTTTGTGTCAGCTGGCCAGCTGGCCCTGCAGGGTGGTGCGTGAGCTGAACATCAGAACAAGGTTGGCTCCAGCCAACCTTGCGTGATCCCATCCTGCACCTATCCTAGTACAGGGCACTGATGCAGCATCACACTGTGACCCTACCCTGAGAGGTGACCTAGGGCATAGTCACCTGTGGAGATAAGGGGGTCAAATGCACCCTGACTTTGGTACTGGCCGGTGTAGTTAGTGGTCCCACATGGGAGCCCTTACATGCGTCTGTGCAACCTCTGCCTGCCCTCAGTCAGCAGCACGGCTGCCTCCAACCCTACCACTGGCAGCTGTAGTTGTAAAGAACTTCCAGGGACACTGCCTAATAGTAAATCTTATCTTCTTTACAAAAGGAAGGGCTCTAACTATGTGAAATAGAAACAAAAATCTGTAAAATTACATTTGCTTAGATACTTGGTGCTATCAATAATTATTAAGAAGCCCAGGCCAAATTCTGATTTTGGTCTTCTACCTAAGACAACCTGGTGATGACGATGCAGAACTGGGCTTGCGGTTCTTCACAGAAATATATGAGCCAAATTCAAAGACCTTTGTTTCCACGCAGATGTACTACCACAGACACTCATACACTCCTCCGTGTGAAGTGGTAACCTAGACTAAAAAAGAGCCATTGGGAAAATTTGCACCTAACATAAATTGACAGAGCCCTATGGACTTTAATAGGCCTCTGTCAGTGTACCCTCATAGAGAATATACATCACAGAATGGATCAGGAATATTGCCACTTCACCCACAGCATTTGTATTGTTTGTATAAACTTCCCACAAATTACCAGAACTTTAGCTGATGAAGACCGTACATCATTTTAATTGAATTTATGCTATCCAAATAAATTGTGTATATAAGTCTCTACACACTTTATTCTTGTAAACCTACAGAAATAATGGAAACACTTCGCAATGCAACACACAGCATTTTAAAAACACATTTCACTGACATAATGCATGGGCATTACAGCATTTTCACATCACCCCTGCTTTCAGAACACAGGACAGCACGACACAAAGCAGGAGCATCCAGTTCAAATACAGACCAGCACTAGTGACAGGTATTTAGCAAAAATGGGCTAATAGTTTCTATGCTTTTAATATACTAAAGTATGTGTAAATTTCCCTTGAAGTTTAGCAAACTCTGAACTGAATAAAGGAGCTAAAGCAGAATATAATCAATAAAAAATGTTTGAAAAGGTAAATAGCCTAGCTTCAGTCTAAAGGCATAGTTCCTAACAACTGTCAGTTTTCTAAACTTTAATTTTAATCACTTCTCTCCCACACCAAAATAATGAGGTTTTTATCTTCATTTTTGCTGTCATAATTGCCATTGTGCACTACAAAGGGAAAGGTCAGTGGCAAAGCTCTCTGTGGCTTCTCAGCACATGTCATTACAGAGTGACTCACTATAGCTAGCACTAAGTCTTTGTTTAACTGAAGTCAGTCCCATTTCACTGTCTAGGTTTAAAGGGATCATTGCAGCCTTAACATATCCCCTGCAGGTCTGTTATGAGCTGGGTCTTTGGCTCGAGTGAATCTGAGCATCACAGTTCACACCAGCTGTGAATCTGGTCCTGGCAAACCGAGGATAGCTTTTTTGTGGGGTTACCATGAAGAAATGTTCAGAGATAACAGGAGGTTGCAAAGAACATAGGATACCCCAGCAGATTACAATGCATAGAGACATGTTAATGTTTAAAGTAATTTAGGGCAGTATCAAGAAGGGGGCCTGGCTAAGGGCCAGATTCAGACTTCCTTACTCCGTTGAGTATCCTCTCCACATAACCTTGCTGATTTTAACCAAACTGCTACAGCAATAGGATACTGTGTAATGTAAGCAATGCAGTCTGGCCGCAAATGATCAATACAGACACCAGTCAGGGTAAAAAAAGTGGTTTAGACCCACATGTGGGTTTCTTATTAATTTCTGTGTCCATGCTCTGGAACGATACTCAGTCCAACACATCATACAAAAGCCTCCAAAGAAAATTATTTTAATATCTTCCCTAAGTCAGAGAAAGATTAGGAAATTTCTTGGGTTTATCATCAATTTATCAATCAATATGTTTGTTACATTGAAAGGCTGTGTGGAAGATAGATAGGTCTTTGATGAAATATATATGCTCACACGTGAACATGGATCAATGAATAACTGCAAATGGACATGCCACAACCTGACAGGATTGCATGTTATGGATGCTAAATTAACCAGTAATCAGTGGTTCTTTAAGCTACATCACCTTCAAAGAGTCCCCATCTGAAGCTGAAGACTGCAAGCCAAAACGTTACCAGTAAGTAGAGTTCTTCACCTTCTCCTCCCCTGCATGAGGGAGATGCATGTCAGCAGTGGAGTCTGTCAGCCTGTTCCCGTTTCCCAGTCGCTGACCATCCAGCTTGGTTGGGTGGCTGCACAAGAGCAGTAGGAGAGCAGAGCTACCAGACCCGTCTAGTTAGCGGAGCAGAAAGCAAAGCCCCTCAGCGGCCCCAAAGGCAGCGGTGATGCCAAGCAGCAAGGCTGCCTGCTTCCCAAGGGGTCGGAGCAGGAGGAGAAGCACTCTCCCATCACCTGCCTGGGCAGGAGGGCTGCGGGGTGCCAGCTGCCAAAGCTGCTCTCAGAGCTCAGGAGCCCCTCATCTAAACACGTGTACGTTCTGCTGGTTGGTTGGCACTGTGGGAAAATGAACATTTGACCCATTGACTGGCAATTGTGGAGATTTTCAGTCAAACGGTACCTTTGAAACTGATGGCACAAAACTACTGCTGGAAATACTGGTACCTCTAGAAGTAACATGAGTAAAATTAGGCCTTGAAATACTGAAATATGTATTTTTTTAAAGTGTGCACTGATGTATAACTCTATACTCTTCACATTGTCTATGCAAAAGCTGTGAGATTGGGGAGTTGCAGTGGATGTGGATCTGAGCATAGTGCTGCTGCTCACACAAAATGCCATTTGACTTCGGCAAGAGCTGCAGTGAACGGTTTGTGATCCCTGATCCACATGAAAACTCTCCTCATCACCATATGTTGAATCATCCAGGCCTGAAACAAAGAGGCTCTATGTCCTTTTTTAAGCTTTTACATGGATGAATCCTTGTACAGGTTTATTCAACTTTTTTACTCAAGTAAACCTTCCACTGTTGCAGCAGAAGCTTTATCTATTGAATGTATGAGTAAAACGTGAGATAAGAGTAAAGGAGCTGGTAAAAAAGAGAGGGTTGCTTTCAAAATGTTTAATGTCTGAAGCAATTCCAGGAGTGGGAGATGAAGAAAACAGAATAAAACTATTTAATCAACAACGCCTTTTCCCTTCTTGATAAAAACTTGCTAAGGAACAGAAGTCTTAGTGGCACCATTTCTTATTTCCTTGCACTGCCTCAGAAGAATTTAGTGTGCAGTATAAAGCAGAAGAAGCTGCATGGCTCCTAGAAGGAAGACACAAAACTTCTGTTTTCTTGATCTACTGAACGCAATGTGAACCCAGTGCTCCATTAGCCTTTGGTCAGGCAATTCACAAAATATTCCCGTCCAGCCCTGGTAACACTGACACACGAATCTCTGTCTCATGGCTTCAATACTCTCCGGGCTGGGTTCACCAGTCACCCGGAACCTGGGGCCCCTCTCTGAGTCACGGGCTCGGATCTTAAAATTAGTGGGTGACAAATGGAGGTAAGCAGAAGAGTCGCTGTTTTTGCGGATACATCTTCCATTCTTCTTACACAGGACTTTGCTACAGAGTTTGGCTGCTGAGGTCACATTAATGACGTAATGTCCTAAGGGTCCATCAATGTACCGTTTCACAGTTGAACAGCTCTCCTGTAGAAAATAAAAGACCATGACACATTTCTCAGTAGCTAGCATTATGTCCAAATTTCTTATATCTAAGAAGATGCTAGTACAAAACGGGTCTTGGCTAAAGTAACCTGTTGAGATAAATCTTGTTGGATTTATATACTGGAGTAATCTATCGGTTTAAGTTTACTTCCATGGTTAAGATTAACAAAATATTAACCTTTACTATATTGTCTATTTGGGTGCTTGGTAGCAACATACAGTATTAGACTAGGGAGGAGTCCTAGTAAACAGAGTTTATATGCTAATCTGAGACTAACTGGTTCCTTAAGTAGAGATTTCTGGTAACTGCTGACAAGGAGCAGTGCATGGGGCTAATAGGTTTTAAAGCACATACTGATTCACCACTTTGCTCCTAATCTCTCCAACTCCTTCGGTTTACAAGGAGCCACATCATTTTCAGAAACCAGCACAGAAGTTGCTGTAATTGCGGCTAGAAAGTTCCAGTCCACATTTCCCTCTTCCTCTGCCCAAGTCAGTGGTGCTTTGCCAGAGACTTCAGGAGGAGGAGAGCAGGCTGCATGAAAAGCAGGGTGGGCAGCAAAGCCCAGCCCAGGTTCAGGAGCAGGGGCTAGCCTGCCGTGCCTTCTGTGAAACCCTAGTGCAGCCTCTTGCCTCCTCCATCGCTTCAAGAAGGATTATTTGTGAAAGCCTGAAGAACCTGGGAGGAGGAACTAGGCCTTTTCTGGTGGTAATATTATTTTCCATGTGTCATTTCAACACTAGTGACCAGAGAAAATACCCCCCTCTCCAGACTCCATTCCTTCTCTGTGGTCTGTACAAACCACCATAGCTACAAAGTAGAACACTGTAAAACAAACTTATATTTTTATGTTATTGCTTCAAAACATGTCTTTCTTCTAACCTGGACTCATTGTTCCACGATGCTACAAATGACCTGCCCAAAGCAATGTGCTCTGAAGCAACGGGACTTCTAATGACAATATAGAATTAACAAGACCTGAAATTAGTACTGAGCCAGCATCCTCAGTTGCTGGCTGATGACATCAGTAGAGATAGATAGGTGCTACAGAGGGTGTGGTGGCACAGAAGAGGTATTGAGGTGATTCCTGAATACTGATAAACTGATATGACCTGCCTTTGAGCTGGCGTATTGCATACTGCCCCAGAGAACAACTCCAGCTGCTCCCAAGGCCGCGCTTTCACCAATGGTATTGACCAGATCCGTCTGAAAAAGGCCAAAACCAGACATCAGAAAACCAAAGATATAAAAATAAAAGTAAAGAAGCACTAGGATATGGGCATCAATTTTTTTTTTCCCAGAGGGCACATTGGTCCTATGGTATATTCTTCCCAATAAAATCGCTATTTAGTTTAGAAAGCTCTTCTGTGTATCTCCAAAGGTTTGCGTAGGTTGCATTCATAAGCAGGACTACTAAATAATAAAGTCATTATAGTTTATTCACAAGGGGTCCTCCAACCAACTGGCGGAGTAAGAATTAAATGGTCTATTTTATCTATCAGTCTTTGAATGTTTACCATACCTATGTAGGTACCATTTTTAGCAAGTGATGATAAGTATGATCACACATCACTGGATCACCCTTATAGTGTCTAATTGCATTTGATAGGCTTTAGGCAGGTGTCTAACTTGTGCTGGTTTAGCCATGCCAATACAGTTACAGAGCTGCTGTTCCTACCAGCGTGAATGCCATTATTCCAGGAAACATAGCTTTGAAAAATCAGCCTCTCCCAGTGCTACATAGTGCCAAATGGGACAAAAAAAAGCATACATCTGCATACTGACTTAACCGTGTGCACTTCTAGAGCTGCACCAATACGCAGTTGAGTTGTAGCAACCAGCGGTAAAGCGGCTCTACCAGAGCACAGACTGTGTGTAGAAGAGGAGTCACCGGTGCCTTGCCAACAACATAGCAACATACCTTGCAAGTGCCTTAAAGCCATTCCCTAAGACCATGAATATTGTGTCAAGAGAAATGCAATTAAATCTTAGAAAATACGGAGGAAGGATCATCTTCCACCCCCAAATTCCAAGGCGTGATCAATTACATCTAAAACCATTTCCATCTACAGTAATTGATTAGAAAGTGATTCCTGACCAGTGTTTGTAATGACAGATACTACAATATTTCTCGGTTTGATGAAGAAAGAGCAAATTCCTTTTAAAAGCTAGTGATGGTCTTTGATACAGTCTTTTCACCTCTTTTTAGGAGAAAACAATCCAAAAGACCAGCTGAATTATCAAGTATGGTGGTGGTGGCACCCTAGAAATGCAAAATGATAGAGTGGAAGAACCATGTTGTTATTGTTAATTACTACTAAATAATTTATTTCACTGTGTAAGTGGGCCTGTTGATTTACCAATGCATTGTTAAGGAGTCCCCGTTCCTGAAACATTTATGGCCCGAGAGATATAAAAGAAGGCGCAAATAAATGCTTTGGGAAAGAGAGAATCCGCTGAAGAGTTGAAGACAATTACAGAGAAGTCAGAGCGAGCAGTGACTTTGACCCTTAACTAAAAGGTTGGACAAAACAGTGTAGGAAAACCTGTGGAAGTCTGAAAGAGTAGAGTTTGCCTGCTGGCTCTTAGTGTAGGGTTCAGGGTGATATAAAGTATAATTGGTCTCGCCTGAAGTTTGTGTTTCTTCTGATCATCCAAGCAGCATCTTTTAGGGAATGTCATTACTCTTAAAAGTATATAGCCTGGTGCTAGCTTTATAAAAGAATAGTGGTGTGGGCTGCAGGTGTGTCTTTCATGTGGGAAATGGTGGGTGTTTTTTTCCTATGGGAATTAATTTACCAGTAAGAAAAAAAAAAAGGTATGTGAATTAAAGATCAAAATATCACATGTTAAGAGAATGTGAAATACAGCCTGACCTCTTCGTAATGAGGGTTCCCAGGCTTTCCTCATCTGCAAAGCATTTTATGAAGATTACCCAGATACAAAGGCTGGACTGTGATTCTACATTAGCCACATGATGGTTGAGTGATTTAGCACTAACACAGTTCAGATCTCATTAACAAATTAATGAAACCTCTTCAGACAGCCAAAATAAATAATCAATAGATATTTAGCATTGCTAAATGGATGAACTAAGACCTGAGCAAAACCCAAAATAAAGATTTTGTTAGTAATATGCTTTAGGAGTTGGGGTGCTTCATCAGGAGTCAGTAAATCCAGTTTTTATTCCCTCATATTCCACAGCTTTCTTCTCTTACTTGTAGAAATCATTTAGATTCAGATCCACAAAGGGATTTCAGCGTTTCATGTCTGATTCATATGGATATAAAATAATCAAATCCAAGAGTATGGATTAAAGTTCACCTAGTCCTCTGGATGTGTGAAGTCCAATGGCAGCAATAACTTCAAAACTGAAGTTCCCGAGGCACCTACACATCCACTTTCATGCACACCTAGAATCACCACCTTGGCAATGCTGAGAAACTCAGCACTTTTCTCAGGCTAAGGCCAAAACCTGGCATTTGGTTGGAAGACACATTCCCCTAGGGATGCTTAAAGGTCGCTTATAGCACATGCACAGGTGCTGGAGAAAACAGCAGCTCCCTGCAAAAAAAATTGTATGGGATTTCATGTAAACACTCTCCTTCCACCTTACATTTCCTCTTCTTTTATTCTTTAAAACAAAGGTCAAGTGCTCAGAGTCCTCCCCAGGAGGAAAAAGAATTAGAAAGACATGGGCTGAATTTTTCTCTCTTGCCCCATGCTTAAAAAGTACATCACCTGCAGGTAACCCTCCATCGGGTTTTATCTTTGCGGTGAGGTTACGGACAATGTTTAGAGGGTGCCATTTCTCTTTCTGATGTCATTTCACTTTGCACCAATTCAATGAAGGTTCAAGGAAGAGCAAGAGAAACAAGTGGGAACCTGACTACAGCTTATGGTTAATTCAGCTTAATAATTAGGTAACTTGCCCACAAGGAAGGAAATAAGGTTTCTGACTCATTTCTAGGCATAGTTACGTCTTTTACTGAATGACTGACTCATGTTGAGTACCTCAAAAGCCATCAGCACAGAAGGGCTCTTCCCTGAATAATCTATGAACAGGAGGTTGCACCCTCTCTTCTTTTTTTTTCTTTTCTCTCGTACGCTTGTTCTTTTTGGTCTGGTGATTCCCTAACTCATTCCTAGTGTCCAGCACAGGTTGCTGGATTCATCCTGAGCAAGCTGGGAAGAGAACTGAGCCGAGAGCTCCTGCGCTAGAGGTGGGTGCTCTGACCACCGGATGGTCGCACAAAGAGGGAGGCACCACCACTAACCCTCCCCTGCCACAGACGGCATTAGCGAAATAAATGACAGCCCCTATTCAGGTATTTTGAGGAACGGAAACATAACTGCCTCTCATAACGGCTGAGAGTGGCAAATCGGGAGCAGAGACAGGGAGGTGCATCCCTGCAACCCCGAGTGAGGCACAGGAGCTCCACCAGTGGCCTCAGACACAGGAGTCCTGGTTCGGGGAATGAATTCAGCACTGCTCCTCACACAGCACAGCTTGGCATTAGTGCGGGCTCACTGGCATGGCTCTGCCGTGTGAGTGTAAGAAGTACCTCATATGGAAAAAAACATGCAAGTTTAAAAAATTTTACTCATCATTTTAAATATATCAATCTTGGCATTTGTCTAGGTGGGGAATCCTATTTCACTCTTTATATCAGATCCTTGTCCATCCATGTGGTTGAGTCACCATCCCTGGAAGTATTTAAAAGACGTGTAGATGAGGCGCTTAGGGACGTGGTTTAGTGGGCATGGTGGTGTTGGGTTGACAGTTGGACTCGATGATCTTAGAGGTCTTTTCCAACCTTAATGATTCTATGGTTCTATGATTCTATTCTATGTTAGAGGGCTGTCCTGAAGAGACAACTTTATGGGCCAGCTGCCACTTAGGCGTCTGCTATTTCTCCAAGCGATAAACAAGTCAACAAAGCCTCTTCCCTTCTGATGCTCATTCTCGTTCAAGCTTTTGGGGGCAGTGTGCAACAACCAAAGATCCTCAAGATTATGCTGGGCTATCTCCGAGCGGGCACCTGATTTGGCAGAGAAGAGGAGGCTCTAGTTCCTATCAACTCTTCTCCATATTTTGATCAGCCAAGTCACTGCATTGGACATTAAAAAAATAGGAGGTGAGCTAAGCTGGTTCAGTTTTGGAGCCTGAGAGGAAACAGGACGGTCAGTTCTAGTTAAATGTTGAGAAAAGAAAAATAAGTACATCTGTAATTTTTCCTTTGAATTTGGAACGGTCTTAGTTTCAGACATGATTTTCTGTATTCAGGAATGGTAGTGCAAGCCTGGCGTGGTTGCAGGGAATGGTCTCTGTACACGTGCACATCTGGTCATCAGAGAAGACTATCTGTAGGTGAACGAGAGAAGTTGTTATCCATTATTCATCATTTGTTAGATGTCATCCTGCTTTATTAATGACTTTGGCCATCTAGTCAGGAAGCACAGATGCTACTGTGCAACTTCCCTCTCCCACACAGTTAGTAGTGAATTGTCAAGGCAGATAGTTTCTAAATATCCTACAGATGGCAAACTGCTTATATGCATTTCTAGAAAATACAGAAACCTTTCATGATGATTGGGATCCCAATTCAGAATTTATAAACTGTGAGAAAAAAAAGCAGGATGAATTTCTCAGCTACCTTATGCACAACTCACCTGATTTCCAGGTGCAGTCAGGGTGAAAGGTACAGCAGACATAGCTACAGCATCCTGGGTCTTTCGTCTTTCTGAAGGTCTGCTAGACTTGAGTTTCTCCCTCAGTGACTCTGATTCACAACCATTCTTTCTACTTTCTTCCACTGTGATATTTACTGTATTTTTCATGCTGTGTACAGAAGGGCTTACATACAAGGCTTGAATGTGTCAGCAATTAATTCTGTTGAACCAGAACGTCACAGCTCTTGCACAGCTTGATGGAGCAGGACAGTGGTTCTCCTGGCTCTGTCAGAGCTCCAGTATCTATTAGCCTGCTATCCCAATTTTTCTATGGCCATTTAGCCTGGATGTCATTGTACTACACTGGCTCCTTTCCTTGTAACATTCACGCACATTGTGGCTGGAGCTCTGAGGTTTCATGCCCTGTTTGCAGGTTTGTGAGCATCACTTAGGGGCATGTCATGGGTCAAATGAGAAGCTCCAGTCTAGTCTAAAATCTGAACACACAAAACCATATTTAAAATATCTTGGTGGCTTCAGTGCTATGATGGAAAACAAGAACATCATTTTCCTGATCATTCCTGTTTAGAGTTTTCTTAAGTGCAACCCTGCAAGTTCCCAGCAGTTCCAAGCTGTTCGCACAGACGATGTGTATAGTCTGGAGATACGACAAGCCCTGTCCCCATGGCTGCCTGCAGTGCTGGGTACTGTCCTTATCAGAAAATACGTGGTGGAGCATAACCCAAAGATGTTTCTCTGGCTATGCATGGATCTTCCCTGGCTGCAGAGTTGTAAAGTCGTCTTTAAAGCATCCAAAAGTAAAAGGCTACATACAATTGAAAAACAGGCCAGTGAGTTAAAGAGTATAACTTAAGAGGAACGTCACTCCAAGTTACCACTGTACTGTTCAGAAAATAGCTTAAGGTAAAACAGTAACTATACCAGCACAGATTTTGAACTCATGCATAACTGGAAACAGCATGTTAGTTTTCTTAGCTTTCAGTGACATTTGTGGTATTTTTATATCAATCAAGGGACTGATTTATATTATAAAAATGTATTATTACAGCCTGCATTTGAAGAATGCTCATTTATTTCATGGCCTGTTTTGAGTTCTTCAGTGAAGGCATTCTGGGTGAAATCCTGCCTGTACTGACCCCAGTGGCTCTTGCCTTCGGTGGGACCCAGCCTTGCCTATTTGCCCATGATTTCTGAGTCAGTTAGGACCTGCAGTTTCCACATCACACAGAAAACAGCTCCAAAGAGTCCCTGGTTGCTAGCCCAGATTTCATGCCCTCTTCCCTCTCCCCTCTTGTGGAATTGATAGCGATCAAAGCAAAACTTTCCGCACTTGGAACAAGTACTACTTATTGATCTGTGCCTCTCTATTATGGGCATAAACAAAGTCAGCACCATGATCATCATTACATATCCAGAAAGTCTGGGATTTGTACGCATACATCTTTACCATCAACGTTGTGGTCACTATATATTTATTGCACTTGATCATTGGTTGAAGGAATATTGAATGACTCAAAAACTTGGTCTTTTTATTAAAAGGACTCCACAGTGTTAGCACTAAATGATGGATCATGAAGATATTTGAATGTGTTGTACTTCTGAAAAATGAGATGGCCAATGAGCATCATGCAGGAGTTAGGAACTCCAGGCCAGACTAGTTTACTTGACTGGTTTATTTCTATACTGAGTGAATGTACATTTGGATAAAGAAACAAAAAAGCCCTGAGGGTCCTTTCTCATGAAAGCTTATCTTTCCATTACACTAATTAGTTTTAAACTTCATGAAAATTTCATGTTCATGTCAAGTTCATTTCACAAGCTGTCCTGAAGAATTAAAATATCAGAATGAATTACTTCCTTAAGAAAATTATTTCTTTGTACTTTCTTTCTAAACCACCCTCATTAAAAATATACAATGTTATCCTACAGAAGTAGACCAAAGTGCCACAATAGTAACTACTGAAAAGTGTAGAGTTTTGTACTGTGTCTACAGTACTTCCTTTTAGAGGGTCTTTCTTAAATATGAAAAACAAATGCATAAATGCTTTTATACAAGGAAAACTTTTAGAAAGTACTTTTTCTAAGAGGCTGTTTCTAATCTCTAAATTTCTTAAGTCTGTCTGCTTACCTCTGTTAAAACATGAAAAGTATAGGCATAAAATGGTCTGGAGTAAACAAAAACAGGCAAAACGTAGTCTTTTCTAGCAATTGAGGCAACACGTATTGCCTCCTTAACCCGATAGTGAACAAACTTTAGTGCATTTGGACTTGACTTCAGTATATAGTCCAGGTATATAGAAGGGTAGAGAGCAGTGCTTTCCTTCCACAGCCAAAGTAGGAGGTCATTGCGGGAAGACTCAATGGCTGGGCATTTCCCCGTGTACGTTTGGGGGTGTTCTTTGTAATCATAATTGTAGCAATCTGGGTAAAGATAGTAACCCCACAAACCGTTTGGTCTCATATGCTCAGCCAGAAGGATAGTGTTGTTCATAAAACTCTTGCCAGCAGTTTCAAATTCCTCTTTAGCCACTTTCCTAATTTTGTCCTCTGACCATTGAGGATGCCGTCTCCTAACCATCTCAAGCGATTTATTTCTATAAATGCTTTTATTGCCCCAGTTCCTATCCCACTGGGGTCTCCAGTTTTCCCAGTCAATGACTGCAAGTCCCTGAAATTTCTTCATGGGTATGCAATAGTCAATGTCAGACTTTGCTTTACTAAGGTGTTTGATAAGACTTTCGTTCTGGGGTACCCCTCCGTTGACAGGATCTCCGTTATCTGAGTAGTAGGGATAGTATCCCAAATGAGTGTGATAGAAGATTGTCACGTTGGATCCACTCAAAGTCTCATTAGTGTTGGATGCAATGTCAAAAACACTGAGATCCAGGTCCACCTTGTACCGCAGCCTGCACTGCTCGGTTGGCGCGTTCCAAACAACCACGAAAGGCTTGTGCAGAACCAGAGGGGCCTGTGCCGGCTTTGGTAGCTGAGCATCAACCACAGTAAGCAGCACTGTCACTGCTAACCATTTGACCCAAACATCCATGGTATGTTTTTTTTCTGGGAAATTGTTGTGATGTGTCCTGGAAAAAAAAAAAGAGAGAAAACATGTTAGAAGGGCAGTAGCCACCCTGGAGGCAGATAGGATGACAAAGGGATGTCTTTTGGTTTGATTTGCTTTTGTTAATTATACCCAGGGCAAACAGAGAAAAGTGCAAAACTGTGATCTTGTAAAAATTAAGTCTAATTTCAAATGCTTTGAAAGACTTTTTGGTAGACTTTGCTGTCTGGAAGTGTGTTCTGATGCTCAGCTTTTTTTTGCTTTCCTTCTTAACCAGACACCTCCCACAGTTGATTCAGACCTTTCCTTAACACTTATTTGCTCCCTGTTGTCTACAAAAAATGAGTTAATAAAAGAATAACTCAAAACAACAGTATAAAAAAGAATGTGCTGCTTATTTGAAATTTCAGCTTCCAAGCATGTTCTGCCACGGTCAGTCTGACTTGCGTAGAACTTCGTCACAGTGGGCTAAGGCCTTCTTTACTATCTGTATATGCTAATGGTCACAATAGGAAAGGTAATTTAAACAAAAGGCAGACACTTCTACCTCACACAGATTAATCAAGAGAACTCAGAAACGCTGCAATTTTCAGCATATCTGAAAAAAAGTGTATTATTATCTACCCCTGAATTTAATTTTCATTTTCTACATGATAGATGCAAGAGTGATAATCAGTCTGCAGGCTAGAAGGGTGATACTATTAATGACTTAATGGTTTAAGCTACTTATCACACTGAAAGCAAATTAAATATCAAAACATTAAAGAAAATAAATTACGTTAAGTGGATCTGAACTAGCCAGAAAAGCATGCTGTATCTTTGAAAAAGGGACCTGGTCTGCAGAGGTGGGGGCTTATTAGTATTAATTTTTCCTTTCAGGGTCTGCTGTTTTCCCTGACAGTCACACTGGCTTGGGGACCACTAGTACTCTGGGGAGCTGCCAGAGCTGCAGGGCTGCTGGCACCCTGGGCACCCACACCCCCACTTCGCACCCCGGTGGGGCAGCTGTTCACCCGCTGCCCACAGCTGGCTGCTCCAGAATCTGCCCCTGCTCCTATCCCTTCTCCAAGAAGCACAGCTCAACTCCGTCCTGTGTTGGTCATTCCGGTCTCTTTGCCGGGGAATCCACTACCTATTATTGGTGCTGATAAGCAAACACCACACGGTGGGGTCCAGCTGATATATCAGCTTGAATGCAGAGATCATAAAAATTGTTTGCTCTCATGAACATTACTACATCTATAGTATGACATGGTTTATCCTCTCAGTTGTTATCTTCTATCATTCACCTGTCAATTTTCTCCATGTTAGTCACATGTTAAATCACTGCAATCACTGTCTGCATTGCAGGTTCAATTCATGCACTAGCCATGTGAATTTGAAATGTCCTGAAATGGGATATTTCCCTATTTTTGCATCCATTTTTAATTATTTCCTTCCTTGCCTGTAAAGTCAGACCCAAATTATCCTATCATAATTAGCCTAGTTTCACTTGTCCCTGGTATTTTCTCACTCAGTTAACATCAGTTAATCATTTAACTCTTTTCCTAGACAAGGAGAGTTCTTCACACCTACCCATCCCTTAGCTCACAGCTGGGATCACTAGTTTCTTGCCTTCCGAACCAGTACAGACAACACACTATTCTAAATACTAGATTTTTGTAGTTCTCCTTGGATATTGCCTTTTAATCTGTAATGGGATGCCAAATCTACAGGAAGGCTGCAGGTACCCCTATGCAAATCTGCCAGCAGAACTTATTAAAGAAAAACCTGTTTCATTGTTTGAAAAAATGTTGAAATGTTGAAAAATATCATGCATTATATAATCCAGGATTTCTCCCCCTGTCATTTGTCCTTCCTTGCTATTTTTCCATCCTCTGGGTTTGATGTTTCTTTTCCTGTCTGCCACAGCTAAAATCTTTCCCTTAAGTCTCTACTTTGTCTTTTTATCTCCTACAGAACAGCCTTTCTCTCCTCTATCCCCAGTCTTGTGTTCTTCTGTACTCAGTCCCAGAAAAGCATTGAGTCTCCCCAGCCAGCGGTCTGGTACAAGAGCACCTTCCCAAGAGGTGTTCCCATTGTTTCCTCACCTGCTCTCTGGCTGCTTGCTTCACATGCCTAAATATAAATTTAGCACCCAAGTTTTAAAACTTTGCTCACAATCCTTTAGATCCTATTAAGGATAACATCCTTGAGTGAAATGGGTCATTGCTACAGGCCATCAAGCTGGTACTACCTACAAGCGTGCCTGTTGGAACAGGATGCCAGGTTATATTTCACTGATCTGCTGGAAGAAAGTCTTGTGCTTGCAACTGGTATCTTTTTCTCTGTTTTCCTGCAGAGTCTTGCATAATCATCTAAGTAATGTCATAGGCTGGGGGAAAAAAAAAACAAACAAAAAAAACCACCAAAAAAACCAAGCCACAAAAAATGCCTTTCCCTTCCTGTTTTGTAGAAACTGATGAATGCATCACAATACTTTGCACTCCTCCTTTGATGCAGCAAACTGACTTAGTACATTTGTAAGTGCTTTTTCATGATTTGGACTGGATTGCTTTGCAGTACATGAGAACAAGCCCATAATATAAACAAAGATTTTCTCAAAAAGTTATAGCTTAGATAAAATGGGAAGAGCACCAGGAGAGAAAGAAAAGACCGTTAGTGAATTTCTGTGTAAGAAAAGATCTGGGAAAAGATGCCAGCTGCCTATTCCCACAATCCAAATGCTGATATTGTTCAGTCTTGTGTTATTATGTACACATAATTAGATCATTTTGTCAGGTATTAATGACTAATACAGTACAGTTCTCGTCTAGATCTGACAGCCCTAGGCATTACAACATTGCAGATAATAAATCACAACAGACATAGGCCAGGAAATAATAGTGCAGGATAATTTTAAGTTATATTTTTAGTTCCTGGCCAATTCTTGTCACTGTCCCGGACAAGGCTTTAAATCACAGAATCACAGAATGGTTGAGGTTGGCAGGAACCTCCAGAGATCATCTGGTCCAACCTCTGCTCAAGCAGGATCACCTAGAGCCAGTCGCTCAGGACCATGTATAAAACACCACAAAATGAAAATGTTTATCTCAGGACATGTTGAATAATTATCAAGGGTCTTTTGACTGGATTGACCAAATCTTCACTGAAGTTGTGAAGAAGCCTGGACACTTTGCTCAACTGTAGACATGCAGGTGTCTGCATGTGCAAACTGAATCATAGAATCATAGAATTGATAGGCTGGAAAAGACCTTTAAGATCATCAAGTCCAACGGTTAAGCTAGCACTGCCAAGCCCACCACTAAACCATGTCCCTAAGCGCCACAACCACATGTCTTTTAAATACCTCCAGGGATGGTGACTCCACCACTTCCCTGGGCAGCCTGTTCCACTGCTTGACAACCCTTTTGGTGAAGAAATTTTTCCTAATATCCAATCTAAACCTCCCTTGGCACAACTTGAGGCCATTTCCTCTTGTCCTATCAGTTATGACTTGGGAAAAGAGACCAACTCCACCTCGCTACAACCTCCTTTCAGGTAGTTGTAGAGCGCGATGAGGTCTCCCCTCAGCCTCCTTTTCTCCAGGCTAAACAGTCCCAGTTCCCTCAGCCACTCCTCATAAGAATCCCACAAAAAAGGGCAGGAATCTGTCTAATCCTGTTCAAGCTGTTTAGAAGTTAGGGCTCTGGTCAAGGACAGTCATTCAGGGTCCTCCAGTGAATACTGGACACCTTCCAAAGCTACTATAAATTCCTTATTTACAGCTATATGGAATTAGTCACCCAGCTATCTCCGTTAACCTAGAAAAGGAGGTAATAAGTGCCTAGATAACATGCCTA
The DNA here is from genome assembly GCF_000690835.1 of Fulmarus glacialis. Lineage (NCBI taxonomy): Eukaryota > Metazoa > Chordata > Aves > Procellariiformes > Procellariidae > Fulmarus > Fulmarus glacialis. The sequence continues at coordinate 91,946 of NW_009235750.1, forward strand.
CCTTTTAGATGGCTAAAGCACGTCATTGCAAAGCATCTCACTTTTCCTGCTACTTTCTATTACACACAGGAGACATTCCCATATACACAATTCCTTAAAGGGGAGACAATTCCAAAAAATTGTCCTTTGAAAAAGTTTCAATCCAGTTGTATTAATTTGCAATTAATTCTGATGTTATTTGCACATGGGAATTTAATTACAGATGCTTAATTTTTCTTTAAAAAGCCATCTGAAGCCAAATGAAACAAGTTTTCAAAGAAACAGGTAAGCCTATGGTTCTGAAAGAGGGGAAAATAAATTATCTGTTGTTTCACAAATGCATGAAAGAACCTCTAATCAAGAACAAAACATCTTTTATTACAATTTCCACTGCTGTATCTTTGGTCTATGGCCTTTTTAGTCTTATGCACGGCACTAATTGGACTGGTTTAATCCTTGTTTTTTAATGAGCACAGACACTAAGGATTCCTCCTTGAAGCTCATTATCAACCTTGATTTAAATTCTCACTTTTTTCTGATTCAGTGACATATTATCATGGTTAATTTAACTTCCGAAAGATGCACATAGCTTTCTGAGGCACTACAGTGTTTTCAGAGCAGAATCTGTTCTCAGTGTTTCTGCTCTATATTCTAAAAACAAAAATGAATTCTTCATAGGTGAAAGAAGTGGGGCCTGATCACAAATCCATTGAAGCTGATGAGATATTTTTTATTGTATTCAGGAAACTTTGGATCATGTTCTCACTGCACAAAATAACATGTAGTTTTCTATTTGCATCAGTTTCTGCTATGCAGTTTAGGTTGAAGTGGGTTATGGCTGGATTTCAATATATCCTTTAATAAGTGTGGTGAAATTCACCATTTCTTGAATAGAAAAAGTGAGTTCATTTCTGCACATTCCTTTCATCATTTTTATAAAAAGAAACAAGAATATGTTTGCTTTTCCCAAGCAAATGTTGTTAACTTAGTGCAACCTTTATTTCAACTGTGTTTATTGGTCAGAATTCCACTATATTTCCATTTCCAAACAGTTGATAACAGCTGAACTACATGTCTTAATTGCACATTCTGATTCCAAAATAAACAGCTTGAAATTAGTAAAAATATAGACTTTTACCCTAAAGAAGCCTATTTGCACACATGTTCCAATACAGCTCAATGGTGTTCTCCAGACGGCCAGTTCTGCTTCTCTGCTGGTTTTTATTGATTATCCCGGCGTTCTTTGCACTGTAACACATGATGTTACAGCTGGTACTTTAGATTATGATTCATGTGTTGATCATATAACCAGCCAACGCAACTTCATAATAGCCAGCAAATGCATCCTGTCATTTTATGCTCATCCATACGCTGACCTTTCAAGGAAGTATAATCCATACATTTAGCTATAATACAATTCTGTGTTTTCATCTTCTGCTGAGTTTAATTGCTCTTGATGCCCAAGGTTTATAATTTCTTCTGGATTAACAGCTCATTTGTATGGACATATTTGCTATTCAGATTTATCTTGCAGGAGTGGGACATTTTAAGTGTTTTGACTGCCTATGCTGTTTAATGTCAATGGGCAACAAGATAAGCGGAATCTTCTATCAAATAAGCATTTCATAAAACTTAATAATCTTTCACTGTATACTTTAGCTAACAGTTGATGTTCTGGAGATTTAATTTCATTATCATTCCTTACCTGTCAGGTGAGAAACTCACAGGATAGCTATGTTATTTTTGTACTCATTCTGAAGAAATTGGTGTAATTTCTCCAGAACTATAATGACAAAGCATGACATAAGGGGAAAGGGATTTTAAGCAGTTTTTAAGTTGCAGTGAAGCAGAGAAAGCATGTAGATTTAGACCTAATTTCAAGTAGGATTTAAAAAGGTGGTTTAAGGAGTGACATTTCAATCTTTCTGAAGTATCATAAAGATGATCTTAAAAACTAAATCACATAATGATTGTAACACCTGGAAGCCTGTATCCTATGACTAAGTTGGGCTTATCTCACTCCTTCAGCTCAGGCAGAGAAGGGAAAACTACACTCTTAGTTTCAACTCTTGTTGAAATGTGTGCAATGTCATGTGCAGTAGGGGAGTAGGAACTCACAGAGAGGTGGTTTTGCCTGTGAAGTATGAGTTAGGCTGCATATCTTTCATTGAATTCCACCACTTTTTCAGAATTCACAAATATATTTTTGAAAAATAAAAAAGAGGAAAAGAATCTGAAGTTCCTACCGTAACAGCCACTTCAGATTCCCTCATTAACCAGTACCTGGCTGGCATAATTTAAAATCCAGAATAGGAAAGAGGTACAGTTAAATCGTAGAGGAAAGGTGATTCTCCTCAACTCATTTAGCAGAAGAGTCATGCTTTGTGGTCTAAACTAGGTTTACAACACTTTACCAAGCTTGCTTTCAGCCTCTCGCATGCACTATTGACTCCTGTCTTGCAACTGCCAAGTGTAGCGCTGCACTTTCTTTCATTGTAGACACACATTCGTTTTAATTAATATTTCTCATGTCTGTAGGGAAGCATTTTGCTTGGAAAAGAAATTACATATGATGGCACTTAAAAAGGAAATTAATGTAACTGGATTGTTTGCATTCCACTGAGGAATGTGCAAAATTGGCAGCTAAAAGAAATGTCCTTTTTTGAACATAGGCTGACCACATTTGGGGTAGAAATTATTACTGTGGCTAAGAAATACGGACATTTCAACTGTATCTAAACTTTTTTTTTTCACCATAGAATCACATTTAAAAGTAGCTTGCAAATAATTTAAAAAATCTTGTGCATCGATACTTCATTCTCTATGATATGATTTATATGCACACAATATGCATTTACAAGATATTATGTATTCATCTACGCATGTATGTATATTCCTCTGTCTTCTTAGGAAATAACAGAAAGACCAAATCTGTCCATCCTGCCCCTGTCTTGCTCCCTCTCCGCTGTTATTCTTCTGTTATTATGTCAAAAGCCTTGCTTTTTCTAGTTTTGTTGAAAAATGGCTTGCATTAGATAAGATGGTAAGGTGGACACAGTATATCTACCGTGAATCTTTCTATGGTCCAAAAGTGTAAAACTGCGTTAGAGAGAGATTAAGTATCTCTTAAAGTCTCTTGACTCACATTTCATCCTAATTCTCCAGCTATGTTTCTCAGACTAGATTCCAAGTTAAAAAGTGAACAGAGGAAGAACACTAAATTTTTTTGCAGTCTTCCTTACAGATCAATAAAAATACAAAACAGACATACGATTGACTTTTTCCTTTGCAATTCATATTACAATTCACTTCTAATAGTTGAACAGAGGTACCAGAGGTTGCAAAGCACAAAGTAGCATCCCTTTATTTTTGTGCAAAATATGTGAAAAGAAATTCAAAGAGCAAGGAGATGGGATTCAGGCCTATGCTATCTCTGCTGACAATTTTGTAAACTGTGGATTATTCATTTTAAAGCAAATGGAAAACTCCAGAGGACATTCTTGGGTGCGTATCACAGTTTTACAGTAAGTCATATTTGGGCCAGAGATCTGCTTAGGCATTTCCTGTTTAGCTTTATTGTTTCTGTTATGTGCAGCTCATGTCATGCCTTAAATTGAGAGAAAAGACTGCAAGGAAGCATGGGACTGAAAGAGAAAAGAATTGGTATTGAAAAGATATTCTTCCCATGGAACCTGTAATTCTGCTCTTCTATTAAAAATAACCATTTTAGTACTTCATGTGTCCTGGTCTATTCTGGTCTACCTGTAATGTCTTTGTCAGATAGTCATTAGAGGCCAGACGCTTGCACCTTTACACACATTGTTTCTTACGCCAAGTCATTGCATTAGTACCAACAAGACTGAGGGCTACTCAGCATGATAAATGGTGATGGTGTTTCACCCCACCCTTGGCCGTAGGACCGGTTTCATAGAAGTAGAAATCGCTCCTTAAACTACTTTCACTGCAGTATAAACCTCAGTAAAACCAGGAGACTCGTAACTTTTCATTTCCAGTTTGACTTTTCATTTCCAGAACGACGAGGTTTTAGCCGTGTTTAAAAGCAAGAAACGATGGTGCAGGTTAGCCAAGGGCAGAAAGGCCGGGCTATCCCAGCTCCCGGGTACCGGTGCCAAACCCTTGGCATAGCCTGCAGCCAGCCGCAGCCCTGCCGCTAGGCTTTGCCATCAGAAGTGCTCTGTTGTCCATGCAGTCAAGTCTTGGCCTCTGGTCACCTCCAGATCTCACAGACACAGATAAAGACACCTGCATCTGCATGCTGTCACCAGAGCACCACTGGTAAAATATTTGACCTTTCCCCTTCCACGTGTGCAGTTTAGGCACCCTAAGCGTCTACTGGTCCAATGATCCAGTGCTGCAACAACTCTGTAAATTGTCCCAAATGCCTTCACATCCCATTTTTGGAGCCTGCATCCTCTTTTTGTTTGGATCTGGCTGTTCAAGGCTGGGTACAGCCTGCTCAACCACACACGGGCATGCTGGGGTCAGCTTGTCCTTGCTTCATGCTCACACACAAGCCGTGGAGACTGCCAGGGCCGGGGATTTCCTTCCCTCCTGGCTCTTCTTCCTCAATGCCCCACTGCCTTTAACACAGGGACCTCAAACTGTTTTTCAAATATTAATTCTTAACTTCCTGCTGGAGAGAAAAACATCCCCTTTTGGGATACTGAAACTTTTCAGTGATTTACTAGCAAATCAGTGACAGAGGGAAAATTAAGATACAGGTCATGGTTCCCAGAACTGTTTTAGTTAAAAGACTGTCCTGTCATTTTACATCACTGCAGATTATTGATGACACTTTGAATACCAGGGAAAGATAAAGTAATATGGTTTAAATCTGTCTGTGCAGTAGAGGGAGATTAAATATATATGTGCCAGAAACAATTTTTCAATTGCTGAAGGATTGAGTAAAAGAAGTATTTTTTGACCGGATGAAACTATATAAAATCTAGAGTATTATCTAGATTTTACTTATCTAATACATGAATTTAGATTGCATCTAACATATGAAGCACTGATCTAATTTTTTTATGAAAAAGCTTGATGTATTGTTATTTTCAATTCCGTTCCATCTGCTTTTATTGCATTATAAACTGGAGACAAACATATTTTAGAAAACAAATTCTCAATATTTAAACTTGTAAAGTTTATGTTAAAAGTATAACCTTTTATATGCAATGTTAATATTTATTTCTTCCCCATATACAAAGAATAAAGGGGAAAAAATAAATTGTATTTTTTTGCCTTCTCAAGGAGCCATATTGATTGTCAGAGCTGTTAAAGCCTTAATTCCCTGAACAATTAAGACAAATGTCCTCAGCAGTGCTCAAAACACTGTGCTGGCTCTGGCCCTTGATGGGTGAAAATAAAAGTGCCTACCAACAGTATTCTGAAAAGAAGTTCTTACTGTTTTATAGATTTTCCTTTTAATTTATTACTAAATACTTTTAACCGTGAAGATCATGAACATTAATTGGGACTAACAGAATACATCCTACCTTCTGGCATGTAATTTTAATAGCTTATAAGAATGTACAAATGGGTAATACTGTACAATAAATAATACATGAGTTTACACTGTTGCAAAGCATTTAAAACAGTTTAGCTTCTTTCAGACCATCTGCTGAATTCACACATTCATTTTTTGAAAGGTTTATTGTTATTAGACACACTTATAAAAGAGAAAATTAAGTCAAACTGATAACACAGAGAATTCCTATAATCAGGCCTTGGCTTATTACTGAGAAAATGCTGTAAGCTAAATTAACTTTATCTCTCTTGAAGATAAATTCTGCTTTCAGATGGTGTAATTCAAGAAAATTCAATTGAAATTAATTGAGGGGTGTAAATCTGGAAATATTCCAGTTGAATTAATAGAGTTATTAAGCATTTATAATCTTGTAAGAGGAAAAATGTGTCCTTTAGTCAGCTAAAAAAACCTTATAGGTTGGCAAATGCTTGAAACAGTTGTGTATTTCCACTGTAAATCTCTGTTTGCAGTAAATAATTCCTACTTTTTTGATAACACAAAAGGAAATATTACACTTTGCCGAACAGAACTCAGGACAATTTGGAAAATATGCATACAGCATTTGAGGTGAAATTAACTTCAGACTTTATTTGCATGCCAATACACAGCTTGTCGGGTGTCTACATTGTCTCAGCACAATATATTAACACAAATCATTAATAAACAGAACTCATTGTCAAACAACGAACTGCATCCTCTTTTGGGCTCCTTTTGAGATTATTTTAAAATACACTGTTTGTAGGTGATGGACTGCCTTACTGTGAGTCATCTTGAAACAATTACCACGAATGTTTTGTTTTAATGAAAGAAGTATTTTTTTAATTTTTCATATGGGATTACATACATGACCAACATATGATTTGCTGCTTTCTAGGTGTGTAGAGTTGCATGCACAGCCCAGTGTGCTTAAGTATTAAATCGATTAATCAGATTCTGAAATACCTTTAAAGTCAAAACATTACTCTTGCTTTTCAAACGTGAATTTTATTCACAGACAGTGTTTCAAGATCAGTTTCCTAATTTAAAATTGCTGTTACACATCGGAATGTAAAGCACCAGATAGTTATTTGACAGAGAAAAAAGAAATAAAATATAGCCCAGAATTGACATGCTACAGAAAATACCACAGAAAGCTTTCCTAACTGGTAGACTATAAGCAGAAGTGAAAACTTTGTCTTTACTGATTATTAATTGAGTAAATAACATGGCACTTACCCCTCTAAAATCAGTAAACAGCAGAAAACTTTGGCGGAACAATTTACAACAGCTGATGTGTTTGTCCTGGGAATGTGCTCTTCCTAATGAGTGGGCTTTTAACTAATGAGAAACTGGGGGCATCTGAAGAGAAGGGCAGAATTTTACCTCAACGCTCATCATGTCATTGCAAAATAAGTAAATAAATTCATTTAAAAGTTAGCCGTATTACTTGTAAGCAGCATGGTTCTTGTTATAATAATTTTGTATCGCCTACTTTTATGGCCTGACAAGGGAATGACCGGGCTGGTGTTTGAGAAGAATTAAGTTGTGTTCTGAGAGTTACACGCTCTGGACTCAGCAGCGACGGGCATTAAGAGCAGGGACAGCGCAGTCACTGTGGTGCAGGGAGAAGCAGGGATGCTTGCAAAACCGAGCAAACAAAATAGTTCAGGAAGAGCTATTTTAAAGAACTGGCTGGACGGCCGGGCCCAG
>NW_009235751.1:0-6925 GCF_000690835.1 Fulmarus glacialis
GCGGGCTGGGGCAGGGCCCCCTCCCCAGCCACCGCAGTAACGGCACCAGGAAAAGGAGAAAGAAAACACGACACCCTTCACAGCAGGAAACCAAACGGACGAGCACCTCAGGAACAAGAACTGTCACACTCCAGAACGCTATATACGAGAGAGAGGTCAGCGTGATGGCTCGGGGCAGGGGTCGGCTCGCACGGGGAACAGGAGGCCAGCTGGCAGGGGACCGGGTCCCCCGGAGCAGGGGGGACACTCCTTGGACACTGCGGAAATACATCACTCGGGGTCCAACACTTCACCAAGAACAAAACCAAAACCAACGCCCTAACATAGGGAAGCAGCACTCAGGAGGGGACCACGTCCCCGCTGACATCCAGCCCAGCACCTGCAGAGCCTGTTTACCATACAGGCGCCCTTCAGCCATGGCTTTGCACCCGCTCCCCCCTACAGGATGTGTCCTCATCGAACACACTCAGCCGCTCGGAGCAGGCTGGGGCCACAAGCTAGCAAGCACAGCACAGGGGAGGAGGAACAACAGCGTTAACATCTGGTGGAGTCACTGCTGCCGCCTGCTCTGTCCTCCTGACTCACGGTCTCACTTCAAAGTAGCACAGTCTCTTACTGGCAGCAGCATGGCTGCCACCCAGCAGGCAGGGAAGGACCTGGACATTCCTTGCTCCAGAGTACAACAGAAGCAAGTTCACCATGGCCGCAGGATTGCCTGTCATCGCCTGCTCTGTTGATGGGGCCCTCCTCACACCACAGCCTCCAGCCCCTGGAGCTCAGTTCCTAACCAGCCCCATACACAAAACCTTGGCTGCTCACCCTGCTGAGGTCAGGCCTCCAGCTGGGTTCAGAATGGCTCTCTAGCCAGGTTCGATCTCAGGCTGGCTCCAGGAGGGACAGGGTTGGAACTGATACCCCAGGCCAACTGGAGGTCTCTGTGTTTTGGAACACCTTGCCTCTTCCACCACATCACCAGCTGGAAGACAAAGGTTAGGGCCCAGAGCTCTGCGCCGAGTGCTGCTCAGTGCGTAGCCCATCCAGTGAACGGCTGGGAAGCAGCATGTCAGACACTTCAGCTCAGAGAAGAGAAAGCCCAGGGCTGGGAGGGGGAAGGCTGGAGGTGATGTTCTAACCTGCTCCTCGTTCAGTAAGTTCACTGGGAAAAGCATCCCAAGCTTATGCCTACACTCCCAGTCAATCAGAGCAAAGCTGATCTCCCCCTCCAGCAGGAAATCCCCACCACCTATCTGCTCCTCTCCTGCCACATTGCGGCTTTCATCAGGCTTACCTGCTTCTCAGCCCAGAGGACAGCAGTATCAGTTCAGCTACGTGAGAAACATCACCAAAAACCACCCAGTACAGCGAACCATGCCTCCCCACAAGACTGTTTCACTTGTGCCATCCTGGTCTGTCCCCTCCGCTCATGAGACTTTCAGCAGCCAGGAGATCACATGGACTTCACCCCCATGTCCTGCTTCTCTAAAACAACTCAGTAATCAGCTCAAATCTCTGGGGAGGGGAGAGGGGGATCAAAGTGTTTGTGGAAATGGAGCCTGGCCACAAATAGCTTCTCAGCTGTGTCACACAGCTGTAAGTCTAAGCACTCTTCCAACACCCACAGACAGAAGCTGCATCAGGACAGACAGTAACCATGCCACAGCTTAATTTTCAGTAATACACAGACACTCAGGACTAGCGCTGGTCCCACACTGCCCAGAAGGCAGGCAGACTTGCCCCTCTTGTCAGACAAGCTGCGAGAGCAACACAAGTTCTGACCACAGAATCCAATTCCAGAGTTAAATCCCATTGGTCTCCTCCTAAACTTGGACAATTCTGCCTTGTGTTACTTCTCTACCACCTTTACTGCAGGAAGGAAAGCGCAACGTTTTCCCCATTCAGGTAACTGAGCTACCCGGCGTTGGCTGCTCAGCAAGGGGCCCAAGCTGCCCGTGCTCCTGCGGCACGCCTCTGCAGAGAAGCATTTCACTACTTGGTTGCACCAGCCATTCGGTTTTGCCTTCAAGAACAGAAGCACCTTTGCCTGTGTGCTTGTTCTGGAGAATTCGGAGAGATTCCAACTCAATCTCTCGGTCGAGTTTAGGGAAAATGACGGCAGCATGAAACGACAGCACATGGCAAAGGCAGCCACTGGCACCACCACACCACAGCGCCACGCGAGAGCTCAGAGAGCACAGAGAGCGCAACACAAGGGGACACAACGGAAGCCAGCAAGGTCGAGAATAAGTCACTTTTGGTACAATTGCAAAAAGATATCAAACAGGACTTGCCTCTTTTTTTGTCTTTTTCTAAGTTTTATAAATAAAGTCTGATAACTCTTTATAAAAACTAACCTCAGAGCCACAAACAGTTTGCGGGAGGTTCATGAGAAACTTTAAAATTATTTATTTATTAACTTTTAACTAGCAAAGTCTCCGAGAATATTTCCCCATTTATACGGTCAAATATTCTCACGCTCTCAGATAAAAAAGCTGACTATAAATACGCTCTCTCTTCTGTCTGATTTTAATTTTAAACTTAGATAATTTAATAACTCTTAAAATGATGTTTCTCTCTTTAAATAAAGGGCTATTTAACCACATAAACTGGTTGTGTAAACCATCACACTAGAGACACTTGATACCCTCAAAACACGGGAACAACTAGTGATTTTGGTCTTGTTCAGTGCAACACATTAGGCACAAAACCGGCCTGCAGTCAACACGGTACCTTCCCTCCCTCCCCTGGGGTGCTGGGCCCCTGCAAGGGCCCTGTCCCAGCTCCTTCGCCATCACTGGGGCAGAGGTAGCAGGGCACGACAGCATCTTCCTTTCCACCACTGCTAGTTTACACGGCTAACGCAACAGACGTCTGAAGGAAACCCACTGTTAGGGCACAGAGGCACACCTAGAAAGGAATAAAAACCTATTACACAGAACACCCCAACTGCAACTACAGGTACCAAATGAGACAAAAGCAGCAGGTTCAGGTGCCTGGCAGTCAGGCACCGAGATGCACCACCTGGAAGAGTAATGAAGTAAAGCCTTTGGAAGTGACCGAAAATTGGGGTTCCCGGCCCCCAGGAAGAAAGCCTCCCTCCGGACCTTCCCCAAGCCCTTCATCGCCCTGCCGTCGGCCACGCTGCACAGACTTTCTTTGGCTGGAAAACCAAGATCTCGCAGTCTGTCCCAAGGGCGCCCGAGGGCTACAGACCGCTGGGTGGGAGGCTCTGTCTGCAAAGGACAAGGGACGCATCACCACTGCTCATACCAATCTGGACACAACAAAATAAAACTGGAGTGATCAGCAGGCCAGTCCTGGGCCAAGTAGAAGGAACCCGGACCCATGTGGGGAGGGTTTGTGCTTTGGGGATTCCAGGCTGGTTTTGTGCCTAATTGCCCTGCACAGACAAGCTCAGGCAACACTCGCTTCACTAAGACCGGGCGTCCGTTTTGGATTTCACTATTGTGATGACACTAGTAGTAGCAACCTTGCCAGGGACAAGGGGCCCCATACTGGAGGTGAGAGGCCCCCGCGCAGGAGTCACGGGGCTCCGGGCCACGGTTCTGGCGAAGTTCTGGAGAGCCTCGTATTTGGAGCGGAGAGCATCGAGTTCCATTTTCATGCTGGCGTTCTCGGAGGCCAGCTTCTCCACTTCTTGCTGCAGCTCTGCCTTCTGCTTCTCCAGTTCCTCCTTCTGGGTAACACGCTTGACTCTGCAGCTGGCTGCGTAGCCCCGGTTCTTCAGCGTGCGCCGACGCTGCTTCAGCTGGATGATCTCCTCTTTTGACAGGCCCCGTAGATGCTGGTTCAGCTCCCGCACAGACATGGTCACCAGCTCCTCATCTGTCAAGCTGGTCCCATTCTCACCTGGCTCCCGCTTCACCTGGAAGAGAAGGCGGCAGACACTCGTGAAACCTAGAGTGGATGCCTGCACCCACCACCTGCACCCCTTTCCTTCACCTGCCTCTTTACCTTCAAGGCCTTGTTTCCTTTGTTGGGGGTCGTCATAACACGACAGCCTTGTTAATCAGGTTCTGGAAGGGAAGGAAGGTCAGGTTAGCCCCCCAGGATGCAGCAGAGCCTGCGACATTCCTCTGCCAGGGTCCAGCAGCAACGCCCCGTGCTGCTGCACATCCCACTCCCCTCCCCGGGCAACATTTGACAAGCACCCGACCGAGCTGGACTCACAAGCGGCAAATTCTGTCCCTGAGCAGAAACTGCTGCCCTTCCACACCCCTACTCCCACGGAGGCCTTGTGGCAATGCTGGTTTTTTTGCTTGGGGTGGGGGAAATTAAAAAACTAGGAGGAGTCAGAATACACGGAAGCCACATTTTTAAAAATAGCCTGGCAGGCAGCAGGCTGGGTCCAGAGCACGGCTGCTCCAGGCCAGTCATGCTGACTCAGCACGCTGGCACTCTGCGCCTCTTGCTCCCTGCCTCATCCCTGTAACTCCCAAGCAGAGCGAGGCAGCTAGTCGTTCCGACGCGCCCTTCCAACAGGTGCCCAAGCACAGCCCAGAAACTGCCCAGGACAAGAGTCCCACCAGATTCTACGTGCCCCCAAGGATCCAAACCAGTACGGTTCAAGAACACGTGACCCTGGGCAAGGAGCGCAGGGGAAGCCTTTGCCTCCGCAACACGCCTCGCTGGGCATCCTGCAGGACGGGAGAACGCCACTGCTGCGCTCACACCTCTCCAAACTTTTTCTGCTTCCCAGGAAAGCCAGCACATTCAGGTTCAAGTCAAAGTTCTGCACCCAACCTTTCCCAAAGAATAGAAGGACAACCTGATACTGCAACACAAGGAAGCATTTGGGCACACTGGAATGCTATCACAAATTCAGGCCAATGCCTCAGCAGCTTTCATCCCCCCCAGGCACGCAAAGCTGACCCCAGCTGTAGGTCTCTCCTGTGAGAAAGTCCCTATCGGTCCCTGGCAATGCCAGGGCCCAGAACCACCTTCTCCCTCCCTTATCTTCAGAGTCAAGGTATGCTCATAAGAAAACAAAGATTAAGGGCAGCCAAAACCAGAGGAGAGCCGACTCCTTCACTGCCACGGAACGTCAGAACTGGTAAGAGCAATTCCCAGGCCTGCTTTTACAGACAATCATATCCAAGCTCCTGTTTCTGTTTCTACATACCTCCCCCCCTCAGGCTTTAGTTCAGAGTGCCACTACACTGCCCAATGAATTAATCCACTCAGATACTGCTCGACAGAAATAGTTGCACCTCGAACAGCCAAGAACTGCACACCTCCTTAAGCGAGGCAAGTGTTCCTGTGCAAGCACAGTCTACAAACACCTCTGCCCCTTCCGTCTCTTTGATGTCAAACAGTCAACAAATTTTGTTTGCTACTGCTTTGCTAAATGTAAGAGGCACTGATGTACAGTTACAGCCAAGAACCAGATGCACAAGTCAGCAAATATGAATTTATGCTCTTTTAGCAGCTGTGGTGCAGGCTCCCCGCAATGCATCTACCACCTATTAGAGGTGAAAGGGGTCAACATTCCCCAGGACACCAGCAGAGACGTTCCCAAAGCCTCCAGCCTGCCAGGAGGCAGGCTATTTATACCCAGAGAACAATGCTCCTTCCAATGAGATGTCCGCTACAACCTGCCAGTGCTGGTGTAGAAAGGGTCACTTTGCCGTTCAAGAAAGGTAGCTGCAATGAAGCAGGCAAACACAGGACAGACAGCACACAGGCAACTGCTTCATAAAATCAGTTCTTCACTCTTTCGCATACTGTTGTATTTCTTTCCTCTGCTCCTACTTGGCAAACAACAGGGCTGCTGGGAAAAGGGGAGAAGGAAGGGAATAGCTGGGAGACCCCTGCAGCACCTCTCTGCACCATCCTCTGCTGAGCACAGGGAGCTAAGGCCAGGTACGGTCAGTGGGACCACAGAGATTTGTTTGCCTTGTGGCGCTGAAGAATTTCCAGCTGCCTGGCAAGCACTCAAGCTTCCTTCATTACAGCAGAGCTGAACAAAACAAACAAGGCAACAAACCTGCTGCATCAGGCAGGATACTGGGAAGAGAGCTCCTTGGGGCAGACTGGGGAATCAGCAGGGGTGCTCACACAGTCTGGACCCTGCAAAGTCCCCCTTCCCAAGAAGATCAAAATGAGACGCAGCAACACACAAGTCAGTCAGCGGAATGGGAAGAACAACGCGGAGACTAGTTTTTGGCTATTTTTTGGGTCCCGTTTGAAGGATCAGAGACAGGGCTATTTAGCAGCTCGCAGAGAGGACACCCAGAGAACTGGCACCAAGACAGAGACCAAACTTGGCCTAACTCTCCAGACTGCTGATTGCTTAGCTTTTGATAGCTTCCTGAAGAAAGATCACACTGAAAAGTGCCAAACGCAATGACTGCAATGAAGAAAATGCAGCCTCAACACATTTCCCCAGAGCTCAAAAGGCCTGAACTCAGCACAAGAGCAGCCAATTCTCTCCTCAGCTCAAAGGCAGCACAAGGGAGCTGACAGCACCACGCATGATTCAACGCAGGCCCCATTCTCCACATTCCTGATCGCAGAACCGTGCCACGAGCCCCGTGTAAACATGGTGACGTCACCCATTCCAGTGCAGGCTGGCCCGGAGACGGCGCCGGGAGGGAGGGAGGGAAGGAAGGAGACCTGTCTGTAGGGACAGGGAGGCAGAGGAAGGGGCTGTGCTCCGCAACGAGCTCCGCAGCACCGGAGGGGCAGAGGAGTGTGGTTTGCTGGCAGCCATCGGGCATGCTGCACAAGAACCCTCTCTCCCGGTATGGATTTCATACTCTGCCTATTTGGTTTCTTGCAAATTAGCTCACACAGCCCTCCCAGGCCAGGAATCCAATCAAATCGGATGACTCCCCCAATTACATATGAAGTCAGGACAGTGCCTTTCCCGTGCCCCCCCCTCCCCTTGGGATTCCCTGGTGAGCTT
>NW_009235752.1:0-423 GCF_000690835.1 Fulmarus glacialis
GGGCAGGAGAGATGGTGTGTGGTTTTGGAGTGTTGCTTGCTGAAGCCAGTTTTCATTCCATTATCACTGTGCTCGTCCGGCTCTAGCATCGTTGCAATTTGCTCAGTTTCATCAGAGTTCATTCTTGATGAAGCTGGGTGATTCTTACTGCAATACCATTGATATGACATAGAGCAACCATAGAAGTGATGACATACAGTATTATATACCAATTAACATCAGACAATTCAGTTCATTGGCTGTTTTCACCCAAAATCAAATCCCCTTGAGGTACACACAGGACTTCCCCATCCTTTCGCATTACCCACCAAGTGCACCCAGGTCCTTGAGCAAAAGCAATCCCACGGATGGGTTTTCCCTTGCCAGAGGTGGCATCTTCCTGTCCTCCCCAGCATTTTTCTTACGTGCACGACAGGGACTTTA
>NW_009235753.1:0-15032 GCF_000690835.1 Fulmarus glacialis
CTGTAGCGCTGCATGGGGTTGTTGTGGTCTTCTTGCTTTCCTTCTATTCCCTTCCCATCCCACAGGAGAAGGGAGTGAGTGAGAAGCTGGCTGGATGTTTGGTTGTTGGCCAGGGTGAACCCACCACAAAATGATAAAAGAGTTTAAAATATGAAAAAGGTGTCACTTACCTCTAGTTTAAAGCAACATGACAAGAGAGATCCTAATAAAGAAGACTGACTGAAAATCAGACTCAAAAATATGAGAGCTTCTCATTTCCTATAAAACATTTACCTGCAGATTCTTACCCAGTTTATGCAACTGTCTTGATTAATTGCACTTAAACATAAAGAAATCAAGTTCCTCACGGATTTTGTAGCATTTGTATTTTTGTAAAAAATGTAGAAAGGAGACAAAAAATAAGGTGGCAGAATGTCTCTGCTGTTATTACTAGCTGATGGTTAAAGCGTGCAGTTATTTTTGATTGCTGAAGTTCATTGCTTTTATATTTTACCCATTTTGGTCTTTCCCATAGACTCACAGTGCTCTCTCTTTCCAGACAAACCAGTAAGAACTTTTAATCTCTCTCTCTGTTAACAACATTCAGATCCACAGTTTTGAGAGAATATACTGGCAAGAGAGAAAGAGAAAGACAGAATTGGCTAATCTGGGAAAGAGGCTCAGCACTCTTGTTTTTGAATGAGGAATGGTGTTGATGTTTATCCGCATTTATTGATTAATATTGAGCATGGCACCCCATTTACTCTTACCTGCCAAACTCGTTTACAGCATTATTGCTCAACTGGTCACTTGAGTGATCTCCAAATGTATGTAATACCATATAAAATATAAATGTAATCTTCCAGCTTTACTGCAACTCAGAAGATGATATATGACTGTCAGTTTATTAAGGCACTACAGTTCTTTTTTGTAAGGTTCATCACTAAAATGTCAACTTTATTCATGTTTCAAAATTCTCATTGCGCTTCCTTTCCCCCAGATCATGAAGGAAAAAACTTATTTTAAAGCAGAATACATCATTAGACTTGGAGCAAATGTATAAGCAAGTAGTGACCTATCTACCAAGTTATGCTTGTCCTCTTTTTTTAAGAGTCCAGGTAAGCAGCATTATTGCACAGTGCATACAAACATCTACATCATTTGAACACAGAGATGGCTAAATGAATAACAGAAAGTGCTTGTTCATATATCACTTGATTAGTTTTAGAACTGGTCCTATTTGCTGTCTTCATTGATGGAGTCCTGGGAAAGGAATTACACAAAAAGTCAATAAAATTTGCATATTATGTTGAAACAGGAGGAATTGTTCAAATGTGTAAGCATAGAGATCATACAAAAGGATTTAGGGAGATTAGAAGCATGAACATGGGAAAACAAAAAGATTCAGATTAGTAAAATCTGAACAATTTGTCGCTAATGAGTGGTTTAGAGGCCGCTTAAAGAATCACCATCAAAGATATTAGCAGAAAGTGATTTTAATAGAGATTTATAAAAATGCGACCTAACAGAATTCGATGGCAAGGTTCACTTTATTACTTATTACACGGATGAAAACATATAAAGGAAAATCATCTAAGGGTTTATATTTCAGGGACAGTCTAGGTTTCATTCACAATTCAGCAACACTTAATTATCAACTAATCGTTAACAAACTTTAGTAACGCTTAATCATTAACTAATTCAATATTTGCAAAGCGAGTTAGTAAGTCTACTACAATCACAACTTAATTACAGATTATGCTTACTGTTAGTTCACACACACAGAGAAACATATATATATATAAAAATATACAGAAGGTATACCTGTTAAAAATTCCCCTCGATTTCAGTAAAGAAATATTCACGTCGAATGTCTAGGCATTCCCTCTCAACGGGCGAAAGGGTTGAGCTTCGAAGGAGACTCACCCAGGACCCAGCGGTGCTCCGAATATCGCAGGCCGGAAAGATCGCGAGCTCCGAGAGGCGTCCCACGCAGAGGGAGATGCTGGGTGCAGCCCGCTGCCATCCAGGAGAGCTCAAAGGGCCTCACCTAGGACCACCGTTTATAGGTTCGCAAGATGGTTGGCTTTAGTCATCCGTAAATTTCCATCCTGGCCACAGTCCCAGGTGGTAATTACTAAAAAATTCTCAAGGTTTCAGTGTTTTTCTACTGGACGCCTGGGCCAGGCGGTAGGAGTTCGTTCCCAGCCTCAGCTATGCAGAGTTTCTGATACAGTCAAGGAGCGCTCAACTGCCAGACTTCAATACACCAAGGCCGAGGTTTCATGGAAATTTCTGACATCAACAAGCAAGTGGCCCAGGGAAGAAGAGGGGCGGTGTGAATGCACCACCAGACAATTGCATCTGGAGAAAATCTAAAATCCATTTTATTCAGCGGAAATGAGAGAAGGGAGAAGTAGAGCTAAAGCAGGAAACACTGATAGTGCACAATAAATGAAATGTTATATACTGTGTAATATAATGACAAAAGTTAAAGCATTTGAAAAGGTACTAGGTAAATTGAAAAGGTGAATTAAAAATGTACATTATTATTGTCAGCACCACAATCATCATTCCTATTTATGTACTACCACTTTGCTGTAGTAACTGTCCCATTTGGGAAAAAAAAAAGTCCCTCCCCAAAAAAGTTAAAAATGTAAATGTAATACAATGGACTACATACTGCCAGAAAAAAATGGGAGAGTATAGAAAACGTGCAATACTGATCATTACGATGAGTGAAGTCTAATGAGCATCTTCTGGTAAGTGTTTTGAAAACATTATGACAAAGGCCAACAGAAAAATGTTTTTGAAGATGTTTATGAAAGAAGTCTCCTAAGTCTGAGGAGAAGATGAAAAAAATAATCATTGTTGGAAAAGAGAAGATAAGTTATAGAAGTTGGTTCCCTGGGCCAATCAGAGATTGAATAGTGATTCAGAATGAAGGGGGGAAAAGGAAAAGGCTATGAAGGACCTTGAAATTGAAATATATGTATATGTATATGTATATGTATATGTATATGTATCTATCTCATAAGTCCAGGAAGATACCTTTCGCAGCAGCATTCTGATACGAGCAAGCAAGATTACACTTGAGAATGTTGCAGTAGCCAGTTTACAAAACGATGAGAACCTAGTCTAGATTTATTGCTATACAGAAGTACAAAAAAGCCTTTATGCTGCACAGAAGGAATCTGAATCTTGGACATAGCCTGGATATCAAGTATCTGGAACTTCGATTAGAATTTAAATGCCTACATCCCAGATTAATTGCTGTTGGTACTGCTATTGTTAACCAAGAAAGAAGGTGGTGGGTGGAACTTCAAGGGAAAAAATTAAAACCCTATTGAGCTTGATCGGACATGTAATCATACTTCAGAAGATGTCAGAATGTTTCTTAGAACAACCAAAGCAGGCAGATAAAATCTCAAGGTAGAGCTGGAGTAGGTACAATAGCTCTCTGAGTTGTTGGAGATAATACTTAAATTTTCATTTTTAGAGATTGTTTGCATATATATAAAAATACAAAGATAGAAAAGAAGATAATGGAGAGAGGTCATAAAGTGGGGCCGAGAAGAGGTAGAGAGGATAGAGAAAAGAGTCTCACTAGAGATGCCTCCCACTACTTTTTCCAAGGGACGCAGTGACACTGGAAAGAAGCTTGAAAACATTATAAAATGTATGGTAAAGATCCACCTTTATTTGAAGCTCGCTGAGCGTGGCTGATTTCGTATGTGATTCTTTCAACCCTTTATTTAAGGTGACAGTAATCACAGATGTAGAGAATTTCCTCAGTTTTATCAGTGAGAATTTCTTGATAATGACAGTTTTTACTCTCAGATTCTTTGTGATGTGTAGTTTTACAATGCGCACAAATGAAGAAGCTAGATTGTCTCGGGCAGGCTGGGGCTACACCACATGAGACACTGTGATGAGACACTGCACAGCGATGCAGAAAGCAATGGGCTGTGACTTTTTTCCACCATGTGTCCAGGTGTTGGTCCATAGCAGCACAAAAGTTCTAATTTTCCAGCATAATGAGAATAAACAATATTAACCTTATATCAAGTAAGATTTTCAAAAACAAACGTGAATGTGAGCAAAAGAAAATAAGCTCTTCTGTTGAACAATAAATCTTTCTGTCTTCTATAGGAGAAAATGGAAATGACTGGAACATTCAAACAACAAAAATTTCGACTGGTGGATGAAGGTTTTAATCCATCTACAATTACTGATCCTCTTTATTTTTTAGATAATACTAAGAAAGCATATGTCTTGTTAACCAAAGAAGTACATGAGATGATCTTATCTGGGAAAATGAAACTTTAATTAACCTAATAACAGACTATTAAGGGATGGTCTATACTAGCTACTGTATGAGAAAACAGTAACATTAATTACCAGTATTTGTATGTAGTTATCCAGAATAATATTTTATATACTTGATATTTACGTTCAGATATGTCTTGTATCTTTCCTCACTTGATCATTATTGTTCACTAATCATTTTTTACCTCTTGAGACCAATTTCTAAGTAAACGACCTGTAAAACGTGACTGAAATCTATTTTATCTTAATTTTGGAATATAAATGCTGAGTCTGATAGTTTTTCTCAGTACTAAATGAACATGAATGATATGTGGTATGAAACATAGTAAAAAAAGATTCAACATATAAAGATATTGTGAAACAAGTTTTTGTTTATATAGAGAGAAAACATTCCAGTAACATCTTTTTTTAAATGCGGCTTACATTTCATATATACTTCTGAATATATATTTTAAGAAATAAAAACTTGACAGTGGTTGGAAGAAAAAACAACTCTCCTGTAGAGGACTTTTCTTGATGGTACATAAGATGAAAGAGAGTGAAGCAGAAGGAAGCCTCCAAACAAACCCAAAACTAAAACATTTATACTAACACCACCGCTGAGACTTTTTGTCATAATCCATGCTCTTTCATTTGTTAAACTGGCTGTTTGGAGTGTAAAATTCTGAAGACAGAGCAAACTTTTGTGAAATGTTTAGCAGCAGATCAACAATAGGCAGAGGAAATGTGCACACTTAATGGGGAAAACCGGTTATATAGCATAAAAAGAATTATTACGGTAATTTATGTAATGCATATTGACTAACAAATAGCTTCCTTACTCTCATTAATGACTGCCAGAGTTTATTATTTTATGAGTATAAAATATAGCAGAAATTTTAAAATTCTGAATCATATGTTCTAATGCATTGCTTTTAAAAAGTTTTAAAATACAGTATAAGATTATTTAAACCAAATTCTGTACTGTCTCAGTTTGATTTAAGTCTGATTGCGTAAAGTCTGTTTCATAGCCTGTTTTGATACACTACTTGCACAGTGTCCTCCTCTAATGGGTCGTGATGCCAGCTTTGACCAGCCAGAAGCAGTACCGTAGAATACTGAGAGAGCGACTCTTTTCAACACTAGGCATCATAGCATCATAAGTCTCTCTTGTGTCATAACTGTGGTATGAAACCAGGCTCTCATAAAAGAGTAGGATGTAACATACTTTAAAAATTAACTGTCTTTTCTTGTTTCTTTCTACTTCGTTCATCTAACAAGACGTTAGAACTTGTGTCAACTTTTGATTCTCTGGTTTCATTGGTTTTCCTCAAAAACCCAAATCAAGGATGCGGTAAAAAATGTACAAAGATTCATAGCTTGCTTATATTTCTGAATACCATATTCTTTATTGGACTGCCAGTATAAATAAGCAAGTTTGCAAGTTTGCAATTTACAAAGCAGCGAGACCAAACAGTACTTACGCCAACATCATGCTTTATGGTAGATGTTAATGTAATTGTTAAGTACATAATGGGGAGAGGACTGCTGGTGAAGATGGAAGGGGTCACTATGGTCTAGCACTTCCTGAGCAGTCCCACTTTTTATATGTGTTTCTTTATGTAGTTCCCAAATGTCTTCTGTCTGTGACAGAAAGCTGGGGGGGGGAGGGGGGGGGAGAGGTGCTGCTTATTCAGACAGATGGAAGTACCATTGCTCTGTTCTGCAGATAGTTGCACTTTCCTCGTCAAGAACTGCAAATTTAAGAATCAAGTATTTACTATAAAGTTAAACCCAACTTTGCAAGTTAGGTTATAATTTTAAGCAAAGAATTGGTTGTTGAAATCAAAACTATTTTCTCTCTTATGCCCATTTTACCATAAGTGTGTGCTTCAGGATCCCTTTTCTTTTATTACAACAGTAAAAATTATGCAGTTTCTATGGCAAATAATATATTTTTTAAATATTTTTTTAAAAAAAGTACCCTGAGATCCACAGTAGCATGTTTAATCTTGCAATAGAATATAAATGAATATAATGAAGTCAAATGCTTTGCTTTGGTCAGATTTACCACTTTTCTGATGTAGTTTACTTTACAATATTTGATACTATTTATGACTAGTGAAAAGGTTCTACCACTTAGATGCAACAGAAGTGAAAGGGGAAAAAAAAAACCATGAAAAAAAGATAAGGAAACAAGTAAATACCTTTCCATACAAAAAAAAAAAAGGGGGGGTGGGAACAAAAACCTGTTTGTGAGTGTCACCATTTGGTGGCTTACTTTGTAAAGTATTTAAGATGAAGAAGATACTGTTTTCCATTGTGTGGAATTGTTAGGGCGGAGAGAGCATTAGAGAAAGAAAAATGCATATGTGCTAACTTGCATGCTCTGTCCACTACTAGGGCAACCAACTGGTGTTTCTGAGCTCTATTTCAGCAGGAAGCAGGACTCTTCCAACTTAGCTGGCTTGAGCAGCCTACAGGTGTTTGTTTCGCAGCTGTGACCACTAGAGAAATACAGAATTCCAGCTACTCCCCTGTATTACTTAGTGTAAACAAGACAGCCTGGGCAACCTGCCTGTTTTCAAAGGCGAGTAGAAGAATCCTGTCCCATGCATTATCCCAAGAGATAGGATGCTTATGACATCAAGAAAATAATAAAGGGAGAATCTACAGAACCATAGGCTCTGTATTTCCTAAGGGGAAAACAGTATGTTACTTTTAATCCAGTAGTTTTCTTTCTTTTAGCCAGTAGGTTAGGTGCCAGCAGATGCACTGAAGCATGTTGCAGCAAAAGGTCACATTTCGCATGGATATGTAAATTGTTAAACTAGCACTGAAGATAGGCTGAATGATAATGATGTTCATGTCAAACACCAGGAAGGGCTTTCCTTTCAGAATGAGAAAATATTTGGACAACCTGTTCGTTTCCTACCCTCATACCCAGATCAACATGTGGGTGGCTGAGGGCTGAGGGCTTGATTGTCACTGCAAAATTATGCCCCAGTATTTGCCTGGGAAGTTTCACTTCATGTAGTAGGGGTGAAGAAGCAGCTGAGGGTGGCTGGGGTGTGGATGGAGAGCTGCACTGCTAACGTCACGTATTAAAAAAAGAAGAGAGAGAGAGATTAAAATAAAGGTAATTATTTTTGAGATTTAGCAGAAATATCTTGAAGTTTTCCTCTGCAACTGGGGATGGTCAATGATGAAAGAAATGTCTATTTAAAAAAAAAAGAGCCTGGAATTATCATTTAGGGAAGGTAAAATTCTGCAAGGGTAAACACATATCCGCTCTCTTGTCCTAGTGAATTTTGTACGGTTAATACAGTTATAATCTGGATTAGTTTTCGTAAATCTTTCTCAGGATCCCCAGGAAACAGTAAAAAAATACAAAGTTCCTAAGCAGATCATGGCCTGAATTTTACCCTCCTCACCCAAGTCAGGTAAATACAGCTTTTCGAGAGATGAAGCGTCTAAACTGTCCCTCACACTCCCAGCAGCATTCCCATACTTGCAACAGCCACCATAAAGAATGTATTTCAATTGACCTACAAATTCCCTGCAGATGACATACAGAAAACGTCTTCTACTATTGGTTTTGCATTTTTTTTGTGGAGGAAAAAAGAGGCAAAGGGAGGAGCAGTCTTGTTTGCATTTTTAAAATTAAAAAATACTGGATGGCGATGGGAGGAAAGACAAAAAAGACCCTCTACTTAAAAAAAAAAGTGATGATTCATTTTCAGTAGCCTGACAATGCACCTAACAACACAACTAGTAATCTGATATGCATTCTCACACACAGCAGAAATTATAAGACACATACTAGTATTTACGAAACTTGCTCATTAAGTCAAAACTAATTTCAAGCAAATAACGTCTTTCTGTTTAAAATTTGCTATCTCAAAAAATGCTATTTACAGTAAAATTAGATGCAAAGATTCAGCAGATAGCCAAAGAAAATTGCACATGAATAGTAGTAATCTTAGGAATAAATTTAGTGTGATGTATGTTATTAGCATAACTGACGGCATAGTCTGATAATTAATTTTGCCGTAGGAGTAACATCAGAAGAACATCAGATTGTGTCCTGGTACTCAGGACATAATACCTTACATGTTATACCCTTAATTAGACAAATAGATTATATGATATAGATGGCAATGCTAGTTTTAAATAAACTATGTCATTATCAGAGTGAAATGAAATTCCTGTATCACTAACAAATCCACTAGTCCTCCACAGTCTGAGAATCTTTTACCAAAATAGTCCTCATTCAGTTTCTCCAAAGACTGCATCAGACACAGTTCAAATCAAATGGTCAGGAATTCCTTTTGCAATATAACAAAGCAGTCTTCGTTGCTGCAGGAGATGCACTGGCCTATTTTCTTCTGGAGCTGTTCCCGGCACCGTGAGGTTTGCATAGTTCCTGTTATTACATAGTCCTGCTTAGAAGTGGGGGGTTTCGCATTATGTTAGCTGTACCGTACATAGTCACAATTTTTACTTGTAAAAAGGGCACTTAGACTGGAACAAAAACACTTGTTGTTGTTGTTCTCTCCTTTTCTTCAAGTAACTGATACTGCTATGCTGACGAAACTAGTGGTTCTTGCAAGTATGCATGGATAGTGTTACCAGTATAGGACTGACCAGGTCTGGTAAGTTGCTCTTTGTGGTGGTTCTGGGTTTAGAACTCAACTAAAGCACTTAGTTCACTTAAAAAACAAAAACAAAAACAAAAAAAAGAAGGTTCTAACAAGTTGAGTACTGAGTACTCAATTATTTGGAGCATATTTTGCAAGAAAGGAGTGAATGCCTTGATGGGCATTCTAATATGAAGAGAGTCCTGCTCATCCAGTGCAACCTGCTGAGTACAGATTAACAGAGTTGTCACTCTTTTACAGTGCTTACTGTATGGAAGGACATATCTTTGGTTTTAAAATACTGCCTAAAAGAGCAGATTTGATCCAAAACCCACCAACTTATTTTGGTATACAGTTATTTGTCTGGTAAAATTTATTACTCATCTGTTTTTGCCAGGCATTTGCACATCTTTGTTAACTGTATGTGGCTAAAATATACTCATTGGTTTCCAAGTCAGACAAGCTCATTTAATCTGATTTACATGGAAGGTATCTGTAATTGGCAAACTCTGACATCGACACTATTTATGTTAACAATAATTAATCAGATGGTTATATACAGGTGCAGATCTTTACAGTTCTAAAAATGAAACTAGTCATGGGCATTAAGATAACATTTTCTGATTAAAGATACTCAACCTAAACAAATACAAATATAAATAGCAAAAGGTGCCTGTATGGGATGATGGACAGCAGAGAAACTAACTGATGACTTTGTGAGTAATGTCAACTAGAGCATTGCTTGTGATTCAAGAAAAACATGTTGTAGTTATTAGCACAATTTCTATTCAATTTTCTTTTTATTCTTCCTTTCTCCTTGCTAATAACAAAATATATTTGCATTCTTAATTTTTTCAAAAGGTGAACAGAACATACTAATGGTGAAACTGGTTGTGTTACATGGGAGCTCTGTTGGACCCAATGAGTACTGACTTTAGTATTCTGGGCACATTTTTATACTAGATATGTGAAAATGTACTCAGGGTTTTTTAAAAAAAAGTTGGACTAGTTAGGTTCATGGCCTCACTGAAAGCACAGAAATCAAACATGCAGACTTTACCAGGCAGCTGCCTTTGAAAATCTGGTGAATGACTTAAATTTTTCTCCAAATGCAGGACATAACCACACTAATTTTAAAAAATGGTATTGAATGCCAACATAATTAAATAAAATATAGGTAGCTATGAGATCATTAAACACTTGCCTAGCTACCCAGGTATTTTCAAATTTTTTTTTTCCCGCAGTCATTGCTACTAGGCACCTTGCAGTACTTTTATAACAATGTATTAACACACCTGTCTTCTATTATATGCTAATAGTTTTCTCCACTGGGTGGACTGCACTTTAATAGTAAAAGACTTGATCTATACTACGCTTTTTTTTTTTTTCTTTTTTTGCACTGGACATGCACAGGTTTTCCAGCTCAGGCAGAAACACTTGTGCTATACCAGTACTATCTCATGAGCAAACTGTGAAGAGGGATTAATTTGTGCCAAACTGTACTCTCCATGTATGAGGATTCATTTTTACTGGTATTGTAAAAGCATGAATTTGAACATAGATCTCTGGAGAGGAATGCCTGAGCATTAGCTCATTCTACCAGCTTCTTGTCCTAAAGGTATGTAGGAACAGGATGCTACACATACATATTTGCATTAGTAAATAAGGACCCTCTCAGATCTGTATTTCAGTTATATTTGAATGATAAGACTTCTCAGTAAGTTAAGAATATTCACAGACAGCAAAACTGATACGAACATCAAAATTGTCTTCTAACATTTAACTTTTTTATCAAGGAAAACTACCAGCTATCATCTTTAGTGGATGCAAAAAAGCTAATGATGTCATTCATTCAAATGTCAAAGTAGAGCTTTAAAATTAAAAGGTACTTATGTCTGTCAGCTTCTAAAAAACAGCATGCAGGAACTGTAGATTGCTTTCTGTAGACTTCACTAATATTACAATGAAATTCAATACTTCTAGCGTATAATTCTACTGTGGTTCTAATTAAATGAACACCATGTGTGTAGAAAAAGACACCTCTTAAATATCTCCATTAGCTGCATATCATGGTGCAAACTTTTGACACCTTTCCTACATTTTTTAAAATAAAGTTGTTAAAGAAACTGCAGATTGGCAGTAAACACAGTATATCCCAAATTAGCCACTGCAATTTAGCGAACTGGAGGTGATTAAGCCAATCAGATAGAGTGAGATGCAGGGAGGAAAGAGAAGGTTTCAAACCCCTTACCATTTTCTCGTAGAGACTAGCATTTACTCCTGGCTACGTAAGGTTTCGTAAGAGAGTGGGATGAAGTCCTTAGCTTGTGAAAATTCTTTAAAAAACCAAGAATCAAAACATTAGCTATGAAAATTTGGACTGTACTCCAGATTTATAAGTGGGTCCTTATTTCTGTAATAATCCAAATCAAAATCTTGGACAGAAAGAGACTAAAGAGACTATCATTTTGGAAAAGTTAAGTTTAAATTCCAAGGGTGCAGCACATTTTGAAGTCTTACTACTTGGAGCCCTTCCACTTGTAACCTTCCACCTTTACCATCTTTTTTATTGTTTTAAGCATACCTATATCTTTACATATATATCTATAACTCTATGTATATATATGTATGTGTGTATATATATATACATAAAAATATATAAATATAAAACAAGAGAGATCTAAGTTCCTGCTTCATTTGAAGCCATCACACTTAAGAGTAAATGTTGCTCATCTTTGAAGCTGAATGGCTGAAGGAAACGGAGTTGCTAGAGGCACTGTTTCAGTGCCTAGCTCAAGAGCTCAAACGCTTAGTGAAATTCACAGACACCATGTTGGATGACGGCGCCTTAAAAAATGTAAGGGAGGAGTTACATGCCTGAGAACAGGAGCCACAAAACTCAGCTCAAGGAGCAAGAACTGCCTAAATCAACTACTGGGGAACAGTGAGAAGATGATTATGTCTTAAATCCGTCTCCTGCCAGCACGTAGGAATCTAACTCTCATTTGCTGGGAGCACAGAGATATTTGAGCTCTCTCCTGGAAGTACACAAAACCAAATGTTTTGCAAATGCTTGTAATTCTACAGATTGTCAGCGAAAAGATAGCCATATGCATTCAGCTCAGTTTCTATCCAAGCATTTCATTAGAATTATAAATTAAAGATGAGAGGAAATTATTTATTGATGGCATGTGAAAGCACTGTAATCAGTCATATATCACTGCAGTAACAAAGCCATATTCTGTCGTAAGATGAGGAAATCCTCTTTTGGAGTATAGGAGTATGACTCCATTTCCATTTTGCTGGCCACAAAAATCCAGTTTTTGTGGAGAAGCTTACATCTACCCAAATACCTATAATCTGCCATTAACAAACTGGTTTTGTTGGGAAATTCGTAGTTCAAAACAACATTAAGTATGACTCACCATTGTCTTTGTCCATTTTTATACTGGCATATCTCTGCTACAATGAGGAGTCCCTATGGTGTTTGTCAGGTGTGTTCTGAACTAGCTTGAGGTAGTATATTTTCTCCAGATGTACAGATTATTTTTAAAGACCTTTGGGCTTCCTCTTGTGCTGTATTAAAACTAATTTTTTTTAGAGAAATGTGGCATACAAGAAAGCAAAATATTGTCAAATATTTTTGAGATCATTCCCTTCGTTCAGCTAGCTCATAACATTAAACAAAAAGAAGCTCTCCCTAACTAAAATGTTGATCCTATAATCTGTATTTTTCTTGAATCTCTCTATATGATGTTCAATACAAGTATTGTCCTTCTTAGACAACATGTGACCTAGTTAAGATAATCTCTGCCTTGCTTTGGTAGACGAAGAACAGTGTCAGAAAAGGAGTTTCTAAAAACTGTTTCTAGTCAAAAACAGTTTCCAGGACTGAATGAGGACTGTCAGTGAATTACTAGTAGCTTTTTCAGATGAGTATTTACACAGACAGGCAGTGGATGACCATTACCCTTGTGTTAGCATGCACTGTACATGTTCTGTTGGCAATTCCCATAGTTACGTTCAGAACCTGTATGTTCAGTGACCCGCAGAATTTAAATGGAAATCATTCTTTCTGCATCCCATAAATCACAGTATCTTGCCTTGTGTCACCACCATCCTGTCTCTATTTAATAAATAATGTTGTTATGTATTCTCAGTACAGGAGCCGGCAGGACCTTGAAACTGTACAGTGAAATCAATGGAAGCAATACACTAGATAGTATAGGGCCTGCTGCATTTAATAAAATATTAAAACACAAATGTATGACTCATTTTGATATCACTCTGTTGAAAAAAATATTTCTACATAGATGTTTCTTGAGCTGCAAGAGAATTATATGTTTGCTGTGACATTAAGACTGGAGTCACCCAGAAGCAGTTATTTGAAAAATTTATGTCCAGTTTCCAAAACTGCAGGTTTTTTTTAATCTTACTACAAGTTTCTCTGAACAATTAGAATTTGTATTGCAATTGCTAATTGACACATCTGGCAGCTGCTGGTCATTGCGGAGCTCCTCTCACCGTAAGTTCTTACAGAGGATAGGGCATTGCGCCTAGCAACACGGACGGCTCAACGCCATAATCCTGCAGTCAGCACTGGAGTTCTGCTTTTGTTTTCCTTTTCTAAATCCCAAATAATGCATACGGTCACTCCACTTTGAAGTAACCCCCAAGGATTATTAGGAAAAAGGGAAAGGATTTCAGCTGTTGAAACTCTTAGTAACACTGCCAATGCCATTCAGTTGAACGCACTGAAAACACACAGGGAATAATGTTGGCCCTGTGTATTCCATTGCACCATTCTTTATTAATAAAATCCTGTTCAAATTACTGATTTTTTAGCACTAGCT
This sequence comes from Fulmarus glacialis, assembly GCF_000690835.1. Taxonomy (NCBI): domain Eukaryota; kingdom Metazoa; phylum Chordata; class Aves; order Procellariiformes; family Procellariidae; genus Fulmarus; species Fulmarus glacialis. Next base: position 13,781 of record NW_009235753.1, read on the forward strand.
TTTAACAACTATTCATGTTACAGCCCATCGTTGAACAAATAGTCCCACAAACCCTACTCCTACTAGTAGAAATCCCTGAAAAGACAAATTTAAGGAAAAGAAAAAGCACCTTTTTCTTTTGCTTCAGCTTTTTTTCATCTTTCACTTTTCTTTGGGTGCTACAGCACTAAAGCTGATTCAAGAAACAGTTTCGTAACTACTAAATGTCTCAGACACATTTATGTATTTGTTTGCAAAATGGGTCAATTGCCACTCAGCTTCGCTGTTATGAATATAATCTATTAATTATGCAGGTGTCGCCAGACCTGGAGTGATGATGAGGCTGGTTTCTCATTCATTTCTCATTCATTCTGGTTTCTCAAAGACACTGACAATAGATTCTAGCTAAAAATATCTGTGCTTTGACCTCTTCTTTCTCCTATGTTCTGTTATTCCATTTAAAAAAAACCAAAAAACAAAGTAGTTAATTATAAGGAAACAGGAAGCAAGGGATAATTCTTCAGCTAATGCAAAATCACTCGTGGATTAACGATTCCTGGAATTAAACCTACGAATCTCTTGAGGAATGAAAACCACATTTCATTCAGTAGCTGCTAATGCAGAAGTTTGTCAGGCAGATGCTCCAAATGACAGTAATCAAATTAGAAAGCTTTTGAAAGAGCTCTTGAGTTAGTAAATTACATCCTCAGAATAAAATATTTAGAACTGGGAAACTGAGGACTGGGGTGAATGATTTAAAAATAGATACAATGGAGATGAATGCTGACAGTGAAAGAGCAGACAGAAGATATTTCTTTTCTCCTTAAAAATCTTTAATAGTTTCCTCTGTGTTACAGTTTGCTGATACACCTCATAAGAGTGGAACCACACTTTCCAATGTAGATCAGAAAGCATGGCAAAGAGGAAAGCATGTCAAAAGAAAAGGCAAAATGTGATAGAAGCACTTTGTTGATTCAGGTAGCTATTCACTCGGAGAAAGGAGCGGAGAGGGCAAGAATTCGGTTGTATTTAAATTAACACTGCAGAGTTTAGCTCTAAATAATCTATTTGTATTTTTAAAGGTTAAAGGCTAACTTTTGCACCTGGTGATGTGTCTGCCAAAGCTAGGCTTCATACTTCGTGCTACGCAATGACAGGCCTCGTGTCAAAACCCCACGTGCGCCAACAGGCTCTGCAAGCTGCCCCCCCGGGGTCTGGCTGCCCGAGCTGCCGCCAGCCCTGGCACGCTGCAGCCGCCGGGGCTCGCACCAGG
>NW_009235754.1:0-8212 GCF_000690835.1 Fulmarus glacialis
CTCTATCCCAGCCGAAACCAGGACAGGGTTGCACGTGGGGATCATAGGACACCCCCAGAATAACGTAACCCCAGACTCGCACCCGCGGGGACAGCACAAGCCAGCGCAGCAGGCTGCGAGCGGGGACACTTGCACTTGTTATGGCTGTAGCATCTGCATTACCTGCCTCAAAATACGTGGCTGCGTGGGTTTATTTTAGAATAGCCAACGCGGGAGGGTTTATGTTTCTGCTTTCTTACATTTACATACAAATAAAACACGTAAATATATCCCAGCACCACAACAACCAACCGCATGCAACGAGCCAGCAGCCAACAGCCCTGGCTGTACCCAGAGAGACTGGGCTTCGCCTGATTTCTAACGTAACTCCACCAAACCGGGGACTCCCCACTTCTTCCTATTGTAACTCAGGGCGATGTATGTTGTTTAAAGACGCGTATGGAGAGGCTGTTCTATTGCAAGCGTTTCTTCAGCAGCAATTTGTAACTCGTCTAACATATCAGCTGCTTCATCTCAATCTGCTTTGGATTTTGGCAATGAAGGTTAATGAGGTTAAAGTAAAACCTCTCAAAGACTGAGAAGGAAAAAGCTCTTTGTATTTTGGAAAGAAAGGGGTTTAAAGAGCAGTTGCACAGTTCAGGGCACAGGCAGTGAGAAAGTGAAATGCTGTTCTAGGATTTCTCGGTTCAGACGGGTCTCACACCACTTGAACACTTGTAGCGGATGGGGGTCCTGTGCACCGTGGTTGAGGACTTCCACCCAGAGCAGCTTTTTATCTTCCATCAAAGAGAAATATGGTGTCTCCATGACTAGCTAATGCAAAATTCCTAGTGCAAAGAAGGAAGCCAGCATGGTTAGAGATGCATGGTTATGCAATTAATTCACAGCAGAATGCAGCGGGTTTGCACCCACTGCGGGCTGCACCTGCGGAACTGCACCGGCGGCTGCTGCAGGGATGGAGAAGGGGTGCAAGGGAAGGCTGAGTGTGACCCAGACACACAGCTTGTGCTGTGTCCTCATCTTAAAATGCATAACAAGGATGATGCAATTTACCACAGGTCCATTTTTCACAATCTTTTATCAGAGTCATTTAGAAACACCAGCAGAGACTGGTGAAGCAGCGGTGCAATGACTGAACTTATGCTCACCTCTACGCAGCCTGGGAAACAGTAACCACAAACTTGAAGTGAATATATCCAAAGCCACAGGGTTTTTTCTTTTTTTTTTCTTCTTTTCTTTTTTTTTTTTTTAAGCTCATCAGCCATGATACTTTATAAAGGCATTTGTAATACTGCAGAAAAGAAGAACTGAAAACTCCAGAAGTGCATTTTATGCAGTATGAAATATGGTCTCCTCGAGTTTCATATCTTAAATTCCGCTTTTGCTGTATTCCAGGATAATACTCAGTTTGAAAGGAGCTGTATAATGGCAAATATGAACAAATATGTTGTGTGTACAAAGGAGAAATGAATCCTGCCAACATCTTTGAGGAAATTTAAATGTGAAATCTGAACTAAAATAGGTATCTTCAAAGATATTTTCCCCAAAACCTGTTTTCTTTAAACTCCTATTTAACACCCTTAATTTAATTTTCAGTACAGCAGATGTTACTTACCAAATACTTTCTAAATAATATCTGATTATTGTACGGTACTATAATTTAGGTTGAGAAATCTATATGGAGTTGCACAGTTAGTTAAGTGAGGACCCAATGCCTGGCGTGAGATAAAACTGGTTTCCGTTTCAAACCTCCTTCAAAAAGTCTGACAAGCCCAGAAGACTAGATTATTAAGATACAATATGCACATTCATTCCACCACGTCCCCACCTGCCTGTGTGAATAGGAGGTCTACATTTCTAATACATTCAAAAGCCCAATTTCTAATGAACCAGGTGGTTCCAGGAAGGCAAAGAGACCTCCTGAAGAGAGGGATTAAAGTAGGATGAATCAGTTCAGCAGAGGTTGGTCTTTATTCTATGTTAGGCAGAGGAAGGCCTTGCCAGGGGCCCCGGCTTTTGAGCGTTCGGCCACTGAAATGCAGAGATGGTCTGATAACAACCTTGGTAGGGTCAAAGTCTGAATGCCAGTGAAGATAAATCAAGCAGTAACAGCTGTGTGAGCAAGGTCAAAAACTCCGACAGCGAGACAATGTAAGGTGGAAACTGTCCTTCATCCCCATCACAACACGGCTGAGTGCCGAGGCGGTCGGCTGGTTCCATCGAAATGAATCCACTCCTCTGGAAGTGACCTAAAAATACACAGCGGGCACGCCAGCGTTCCCAAGGCTCTTACACAGAGCAGACACGGGCGGTGTTCTGGCTGCAGAATGCACAAGAAATGCCAAAATTAAGTTCTTAATCTTTACCGGTTGCAAAGCTGTGAACCTGAATTCAGATTCAGGACTAACTCGACGGTCTTTCTTCCACGTTTCCCTGCGGTGTCCCCTTGTCCCGTCAGACGCCCAACAGCCGCCGGATGGCCAGAGCTTTCCCTTAGCCGTCGCCGCTGGTCGGGAGCACCGGAGCCGCTGGGTGTGCGGGCCATCGACTGCTGCTCCACCAGAAACCTCCTCCGCATCCCCACGTCCATGGGGAAAGTTTCCCAGCATTGGCTTCATCCCACGCTTCTTCTGGGTATAAGCCATGTATCAAGCGCTGAAAGGAAAGGGACAATGTTAACATATTGAATATTACTGTATTTCTAGTTCAGCTGATAAAAAGTATTCCTTCTTTGCCAAAGCGTATTCATTTCTTCACATGCTGATATCCACTCTCCCTGCAAGTGTTGTGTGTGTGTGTGTACATATATGGGGGTTTTTTTTTATGTTTTTACAACACTGGCATCAAGACAGCTGACAGCGTGTTACCTTTGGTATATTTTATAAAGCTTTTCTCCAAACACACGTCACCGTCTGGCTACACCCTGCCAACCACCTCCCATCTCACAACCTTATTCTGGCTATATTCCCTTCCAGGGGGAAAGCACCATCGTCTTCCTCATGCTAGAAACTATCCCATGTGAGGTGGACAGCAGGGTCTGCCCTGCAGAAGGCTTCAGCATGGCAAGATGTGAAGATGGAGAACTGCATTTTTCTAGCGCTCCTACTCTGAAGTCATTTTCAAGACAAAAATTCTCTCCTTGTAGTCCAGCTGGAAGACGAAAACTTAGATTAGGGAGCCTAAAATTTTTGTAGCCCTCCACCAACAGCTGCGGGAGTCCTTGGAACAGTCTCTGCTTCCCAAAACTTTATCCATTCCAGCCTACCGAGCTCACCACGAAAAATAATTTCCCATATTCCTCACCTCCTGCACTATCTTCAGGTGCTTTAACTGTCTAAGATCTGCTTTCCCCATGACCCGAGATAACGTTTAAACGCCTGGACAGGACACACCTCGCACACCGTCCAGCTTGTAATAAGAACCAGCCGGAGGTGTCCGACCGCGCTGGGACTCGCAGGCTTTCCATCGCCTCGTCCCATGCGATGGCTTGGAGCATCACGAAGTGCCTAATGCAGGGCTTGCTGCTAGAAATAAAGCGGGGAGGTATCTGAAGCTCTAGAGTTTATGGCTACCTAAGCAATAAAACTCGAGCAAGTTGTGTATAATGAGAAATATGAACCAAGGCGGGGAGTTCTGTGCCACTGAAGAACCGAGAGATGGCTCTGGCATGGGGATAAGCTCCAGCCTCTGGCTGATCATTTCCCAGATACACTACTGGTGCAGCACCCAGACATGCTTTTAAATAAAAGTGAGGGCCAGGGTGTCAGAGATGAAGGCACAGAGACGGTGCCTCCCACACCCCGAGTCCCCCCCCAGAAGCTGCATCTCCCAGCAGCAACGCACCCCAGTGCCCGTCTGCACAGCGGCTCCTGCGGTTTCGTGCAGATCCATCTCAGGAACTCCCCTCCTCAGCTTGCTGCAGCTTTTTCGAGGCACCACACGTTTCTCCGGTTCATACCTTTCCCACAAGCTGCTTCCCCTCGCAGAGCACAGCACAGCACGCAGTGCTCCGCTTCGATGTGCGAAGCCACCACCGAAGCTTGAAGTTCCCCTACCAGCACCCTACGAGCAAGGAAGCTGTAATCACCCCGGACGAGCACGGCTAGGTACGGCGATGCAAAGAGACCGAGTGATTTGCTTGAAAGTCACACGGGATGTCGGGCTGGGGCAGGAGCGGAGCAGACGCAGCATCTCCCGACACTCGGGCTGTGCACAGCGAGTTTCCGCTCTTCACACTTCACCCCCGAGCTGGGAACGGTCCAGGCAGCCAGGAGATGATGAAGGTCCATGGGGGAAACCCACCGTGCCCGGGAATGCAGATCTACCGTGGTAAACCACAAAAGAAGCGGTCCCTCCTGAGCAATAATTTGCATTTTCTCCCCAAACAAACAGAACGATTCTGTCCCCTAACAAGGAGACACTGTAAAAGGGCTCAGAAAAATGAGGGTGCTTGCAGAGAAAAAAATAGCAGATGCGAGAGAAATTTTCACTTTACCTCCAAAGGAAAAAAAAAAAACCCAAATGATACCTGGCTTTCTTCAGAAGAAAACAAGAACTTTGTCTGCAAACTGTAGAAAAAGTTGTTCCGATGAGAAGAGAGAGGAAGCAGTGCAGAGGAGAAGGAAGAGAGCAAAGTAATTTTCCATAAATCTCAAAAAAATGGACCATTTCTGTGGAAAACAGATAATATACACAAATATTTTTGTTTGTTTTCAACCCCCTCTAATCCTTTATATTTTTAAATCAAATGTAAGATGAAAGACTTCACAGGAAGTTTTCTCTGCTCCAAAAAACATCGCAAACTAATAATATTCTCTTTGTTAATGAAGAAGGTTATGAAGTACACTGCAGAGGAAGATGAACTTTGGAAAGATGATGGGGAAATACTAGCCCCTCCATCAGGGCCAGCAGGCCAGCAACCAAATCAGATGTTGTTTTTGGAAAGTCCCACATCACACACACTATATTTGATCAGAAAAGCAAAGATTGATTACCCAGGAATGAACGTTAATTCAAATAAAAGTAGGAAGTTCTTTGCTTCCAGGAGCCAGAATACTTAAAGGCTGGAGCATCTCATAATATTTTTTTACCCACGGCGAGTGAAGTGTTTTGGATATCTATGTCTTACTCAGATCAAAAAACAAATTTCCCTTTACCTGCTTACAGGCTTGAAAAAAAAGAGACTTCAGCTTAGAAAGATTAGAAATGCTCTCCACATTTCCTGGTCTGGGTCAGAATGAGAAATTAGAAATACTATCCTTTCACTTCTGATTTTAGCCAAAACAAACTGCAAGTACCAGAAATCAAGGTGAGACAGGGGAAGGGGATGGGACACAAGGTCCCTATGTGAAATCTTCTACATCTTTGTGTTTTATGAGACACCAGAAATGTTCAAAAGACTCAAGTACCTTTCAACCAAGCCAATAACAAAACCTAGCCTCCAAGTCCTTCTTGGATGTCTGCTCAGTTCCAGCGGGTCCAAAGTAGCATATTCAACCGGCAGCACCGAGGTTTGATTTCAGGTGGCCTCAGGTGTCAGATAGGTTTGGACACATCTCCTTTGCAAGGAGATACCTCTTGCAGTAATCTGATTTCCTATAACTCAGACGACACAAAGCTTTGTGCTGTGTAAGATGCCCGAGCTGCGCTTTCTCCCTCTTGCTCATTGCCACATTGAAGGCTTTGCTTAGCCGGTGGAAAATGGGAAAAGTATTGGAGAAGTCCCCGGTGAAGCAGCACACCTTCCCCGGTGTCGGCAGGCACCCGGGGTACCACACAACTAGACCATTTCAGACACTTTGGGATATCCCTCATTTCGGACACTTACAGAATACCATCTCAGTGGTTTTGTCCCCCAGTGAAATTTCTCCAAGGGCTCCAAACGGCGTCCTGCCCAGTTTGCAAAGGATGTCACTGAGGTCTTCGCCACTTCGCCTCCCCTCATGGCTGCGGATGGCTGCGCTGGGCTCCCTTCCCGCAGGCGGGAGCAGATGGCCACGTAGGGGCCTCCAGACCTAACCTTAGTCAAGCTAACGGTGGACTCCAGGATCTCATTGCCATCCAGCAGAAACACAAACATGCTCTAATGTGAAACGAGCCAGAAGCACTCGTGCAGGAAGGGAAGACCTGATCTCTTGGTGGTTTCAGTCTTGGATCTACCACTGGTATTGTGCAAGCTCAAGAGCAAATCTGAACTTTCCCTTTTGAGCTCTTGAAGCTTGCGACATCTCCACGTGAGCAGGCAGGGTAAGGCTGGAGCCATGTCTAGTGTGGGAAGCAGAACTAGAGAAGAGCCTGACATTTAACAGCAGAAGTCACCATTGCCTGCACAGCATCTGCAGAGAGAGGTCTTGGCCTCAAAACAACCCCTCCTAGTACAATCATCAAACAGCTCTGTGCCACATCAGATAGACTAATCTTCACGACCGCAAGATCAGATTAATGAAGTTTATCATACTCTTGCAAAAGAAGATAAATCTGTATTTTTGTGAGACTCCTTGCTGACTGAATAAACCATTTTATCATTCTGGATAAAATGAAATGGGCCCAACACTGTCCTATTTTTTTCTCATGTAAGTGAGAATTAATTTAAGTGGTGTAATTAAGATTACATCAGTGCTAGGTGAATAAAAAACAACATCAGAATCAAAAAGTCTGTCCTTATTTCATAACAAATACTGCGATGATGGATGGCCGCTTGAAAATACCCCTTATTTGTGATAAATTTCTAAATTTTGTTGTATGGAGCCATGAAGTTCAGCACTAGCATGATGCAAAACTCATACTTTGAAGAACAGCTGTATGAAGCAGAAGGAACATGCTAGAGAGATACAAACATAAAACTGAACAAATAAATCAATAGACTTAAAATTAAAATTACGTATTACAGCCATAAGTCACCCCAAGTCTTTATGTACTGTTATCTTGCGCATTAAAGAACCAAATACAATTTTTTTCTTGCTCGGCAATGTCTGCTGATGTGTGACTTTGGAGGAGCAGACTGGAAACAGTCCAACAGCTGATACATCTATAGTGTTTACGTGGGGGCCCAATCCAAAATGCAAGGAGACAGAACAGGGGTAATGATACAAATACTCTCCCCACCACCTCGAAGACAGCTTAACGTTAGTCTCTGAGCATGTGCACTGTTCATCTCCAGTCATCAAGTCTTTTTCTTTTTTTTTTTTTAGCATACGCACAGAACTTGATTTAAAGTGTTTTATCTGATGGAGGAAAAGCCCAGTTTCATACCCGCACTCATACCTCCACTCCAGCACGTGGGACCATCGACGCGACGGGGCAGACGGACCAGCCCCTTACCGACAGACAGACACTATTCCAGATGGTCCATGCGGCCGCACGCGCGCCTCCCAAAACTCATTGATTGGAGTCTGATGTCTCAAACCAAAGTCCTGGTGAGCCACCGGACCATGAGCACTTCGGGAACTGGTTCCAGCTTTGGCCGCTCCCTGCGACACCGGCTGAGCGGACGAGCCCCCAGCTTCCCTGGCAGCCCCTTCCCATGGCAGATTTCTACAAATTTGAAATTCAAGCCATAAAATCACTGGAAATTGTGCAAAGTAGCTCCTCTCCTTTATTTCCAGCATTTTCTCTGGAAAAGAAAATGTAAATAACAAGTAGTAAGTCAGATTGTTCTGGTCCTCCAAAAACTTTGTATTTGGTATGTATTTCAGATTATTTCTTTAGTAGATGTGAAGGCACTGCTTAATGGTATCCTGTCAACAGTCTGCTGGACATTCCCCCTCTAGTGCAAAACATGCCCTTTGAACGATGCAAAATTCCTTGAACAATATTAATAAGCAACAACCATCAGGCAGAATAATACTGGAAAAATAAAAAACCAAACTCTTGCAAAGCCTCCAGTCAGGGATGTTGGGATAATGATTTTGACGAGTGGCATAAAAAGGCCACTTCTCTTTTCTCATAACATCTCTTTTCTTACCAGTATTTCCCACGCAGCCAAGCCACAACCAGGTGCTTCCATCACCCATTTAAACGTGGTCTTTAAATCCAAAGTGACAGTACCATTTTCAGGACACTTTCATATGTATCTTCCATGCAAGAACACAGAGGTCCTACAAGCACACGCACGTTCCTTGGTTCCCTCAGCCCAGCTCCTCTTCCTGTTATCCTCTACATCAGAATTACCCATATTCCTATTTTGTAAGTTATTTACCTATACAAAACGTTT